>NW_026712328.1:24926835-25204884 GCF_030504385.1 Musca domestica | reverse complement strand
CAAAACGGCAAAAAGAAAAACTTCATTTCAAAACAAATAAAAAGCGAACCCAACCAATGAAATATGATCTCATCTTTCTTCTCATCTTCTTTCAGGGGTTCGAGGAACATTGGTACAAACGAAAACCGATGCAATTTCACTGGGGTGTCAGACTATCTAAAGTTGAAAGTAAAGCTCAAGCAAACAAAGCCTGCAATGGTGTGTGTGCGAATCAAATATGTACTTAAGTCTGACAAGGCAATAATTTCCACTTTTAACTGATTAAGCCGATTTATAGTGGCTTTTCTGCACCTGGCGGAAAATCTTAACAGTGAATATTATTTATTCAAATTTTACTTTTAAAGTCACTCTGCAACGAAAACTTTAAACAAAGAGCAATGCGAAAATGTGAATAGCTACAAAGGACCCGCATCTTCATATGTGAGATTGTTGGATGTTAAAAGTTGGCATAAAATACAATTTTTAATTATTTTGTGACCCATGATTTGCCCTTAGTTCAAATTCTCCCATAAATGAATGCTTGACCTTGCCAGCATTGGGTGATATCCTCAAAAACAGAGATTAACTGAAACCGAAGTAATCTGCCACTTTCCAAATTTTGCTCAGACATCATTTCTTCTCGACGCTTGGTATTATAATTTAGTGTTTTAAAGGTTTCGACCACAATTTCGAACCAATCATGTGTTGCTCTACATTTTGAGTTCTGGGCAGATAAAGTATCTCCGGGAAAAATGTAAAGATAGGTCCATTTTTATATATATTACCCATATAATGATACTTTATAATTTGCAAAATTAAAGGCGAAGCAAGTAACTTCAGCAATGATCTAGGAAATGACTTAATATTTGTACCCTACAACACTATATGTTGAGGGTATTATAAGTTTGATTGGGCCAAAAATTATGTAACACATCGAAATATTGGTTTCCCACATAGGAAAGTATGTATGGATCTTCCTATCTCGCCGAGCTGTGTCGATCTAGCTATATATGTCCGTCCGTACGTCTGCCCGTCTTTACATGCTAATTTGTAATCACGCTACAGGTCGCAATTATGCCCCAATTGAGAATGGAGGTAGGGTTAGGGCTAGAATAGAACCCTATTGTTTTTGGAGATGATTGCTCAATATTTAGGGGTTGAAATGAACCAAAAACAGAAAAACTTCCTGATTTTGTAGTTGCTCTATATGCCACAATTATAAACCAATCGACGTGGAAATCTATCTTTTATGTAAGGAAATAGGAAAATGTTCACTAAAATGCGACTATTTTTAATCCCAACCAAATCACAAATACATTAAAAGGTCACTTGTACCCATTAAAGTGATGATGATGATAGCCCAGAAATCGGATATACAGCAAAATAGGTAAAATATATTCCCATCAATTCGGAAACGGAGAAAATCGCGAAAAAATATACCAATAAAAAAGTGAATATCTGTTGTTCCATTTTTTTAATTTTATTTGTATTTTTTATCGCATGCGATTTTTTTAGATTTGATATACAACTTTGAATTGTAATTCTTTTAAATTTTTACACTCCGCAACACTACATTTTGAGGGTATTATATGCATATCGCAATTATCGTCCGATTCTCACAAAATTTTGAATTGGGGTAGGGTTAGGTCAATATTAAATCCTATTGTTCTTAAGATTTTATTTATTTAGTGGTTCAAATACACTAAAAATTTAAGTTTTTCTAATTTTGTAGTTGCTCTATAGTCGACAATTAAAAACTAATCGACACGGATTTTCGCATCAGAAGAGAGTTAAGGACAGGGGCATTATTTTTGACATTATTTCAAAAACGAAATTTTCCAAAATGGATTTGGACATAAGGGGTCTTCGAACAAATTGTAGTGTTGTAGAGTATCACATGGTCGGCCCCGCACGTCTGTAGCCTTTTCTTACTTGTTTTCTGCTGACCTCTTTGGCAAGTAAACCGATCATTTTGTTGCGGTGTAAGTTCTTGCACTTTTTTGAATTTCAATGGCTTTACCCCGGCTCATTTTTATTTGTTGCCGAATGGATATTGTGATATGTTCATTTTTCGGCCACTGCGACGCAGGTTTCGATCAAGTCGCTTCTTTACTTTCGAAACATTTCTGTTGATGTTGCTGTTTTCTTCCGTCCACTTCCATGACGTATCACGGTAACGAGCGATGGTACGAGACACAAAAGATTTATTTACATTTAAACTGTGTATATGTTTTGATAGAATAGGGACACCAAAAACAAATTGTATTTAGGTTTTAGGTTTGTTCTACCTTCTGAAGTGTGCCATGGATACAGCTATAGGTCCCATATACATTTTCATCCGATTTGGTATTTTACTCCCTCACGCCAGTTAATTACTTTCCCAAAAACCGTTTTTGTGCCAACTATCAGATATAGCACAGAAATACTTCTGCTAAATTTATATAGACATCGTTTCAGATTTGTATATAGCTCCCATAAATATCTTCATCTGATTTCATTTTATTGTGCTTAAAAAGTGTAATATCAGCTTAAAAAGGGTGGACACAATTACTAAAATATAGTAGAATACGATCGATCAGTTCCTTTCGGCTTAAATTACAACACTTTAACGATCTTAGTTGATTTATTTTAATTCTTATAAATTCCAATAAAAACGTTCGTATATTATATGTAGCTCTAATATATGCACAGTGGTGTAGGGTATCATTTACTTTCTTTACTAGATTTTGTTGGGTTCTTTGTAACTGTCACATTATCATTTGGATCCAAAAACGCCAATTTTTGAAGAGAATGAGAACGAAAATTAAAAGCTTATTGTAATATCTGTAACAGAGGAAATGACTGAGTCTTTCCCTTTGTAATATACCCATTCATAAAATTTTGATATTAGATTCCAACTTGAGGTTTTGAATCAGCACGACACAGGCATTTGTTTAATTCATATTTTCGTGAATTTATATTAAATTTTGGGTGTCCCCATGAATTTAGTTGCTAAGAATGTATTTTTTTTAAATGGAAAGAAGAATCTAACGCCATTTGTTCGGCTTCTTGTGTCGGCTATTTTTCTAACGAATTGGAAGCAATTGATTGCATTGAATTTATGATCTACACAAAGTTTTCAAAGGGTAGCACCACTTCAAATAAACAATTCTTGATTCAAATGACCTGATTGTGGCTTTGCTTGTTATTCTTTATCATCCCGCGATTGAAAATAATTTTACAAAATCCATTTTGTTTTTATTCTGTTTTTTTTTTTCGATTTTGTTTTTAAAACTTTACACAACAACTCGTGCAGAGAATTCACTTGCAGCAAACACACAGCGTTACGTCCAAAGTTCTCCACAGTTCCGCTAGTGCTGATTGTGTGCGCGTTGATGATACTTAATGCTGACCTGATTATAATTATTATGATGATTACCATAGCCATAACCAGTGCGGATGATAGCAATGATTCCGCCGCTACCTTCGTTAATTTATCCGGGATGAAAAGTTATAAAAACAAATTGAATAACCGGAAAATGCTCTGGATTTTAGTATGATATCCCTTCATAACAAGCCATGCAATTCATTTAAGTTTATTTATTCGTTGATCTTCTCTGTGTGCGAGTGTGCACAATAACACATTTATGCATAAACACACACATTCATATGCGGATTTTAATAAACGGTTTGTTCGCAGGAATTTAATATTAGCATGCCCCAAAATAATTTGGTTTAACGGGGGAAATATCAGAAAGAAGTTCATTTGTTTGATTGTACATCGAAACTATTTTCATAATGAGAAGTTAGAAACAGAATAGTGTATAATTGGATAAATTATGCACTATTTAAAGTATAACTTTATGAACTTGCATATAAATTAGGTGAATTGATGCCAAGTAAGAGTAAAGGGGTTAAGTTCATGTCTTTAAAATACTCATAATCGCATGTATGTTGGTACCCTATTATAGTAACTATATATAGCACAAAGAGTACCTGTCCAAATTTTTTAATAAACCTGTTTTTAAATAAAATTTCTACGATTGGCATTCTCCACTGGGACCCCAAATACGAAATTATGCGCTCAAAATTTCAAAATAACAGAAATAAACATAAATCTATGTCTTTGAATCTTGGCATGGAGATTGTTTTTACAAGAGGCTCCTTATGGCAAAACTTTATTCTATTCGATGGAAATAATTGGTTAAAACGTTATAAATTCTTGAAATCAGGTAATCAGTTACATTTATTTGGATGATACAATAATAAATCCTGTACCTATCTTAACACAATTCGTAAGATGGATTGTATTAACTACAATTGCTAACTGACAAATCACAGTTAATGTTTCCAACTATTTAATTTGTATTAACACTTGTAGGAATTGTGTATTTGATTTGGTACGATAACAAAAAAATACATCGTGAGATGAAACAACTGCAACCAATTTCAGACTGCTGTCATTTCTGACAGCTTTAAAATTATTACTTTGACAGCTCATTATATTATTACAAGTGTACAAAAGCATTTGGTGAGAATTTTAAAGAAAAAAATTTATTCGTGATGGAATTCTAGCGTGATAGTGTGATTGCTTATATTTGGCTGGTTATCGTTAGAGCACTCCAGCATTTCAAATGTGATCTTTCGTGTCTCGTATCATTGCTGGTTACCACGTTACTGGGAGCGAAGCCCGACGTCAAGAAATTGGACGGAAGAAAACAGCAACATCGAATCCCGCATCGCAGTTGCCGAAAAATGGCTCGTGAGCTGAACATATCGCAATATTCCATTCGGCATATATTGAAAAATGAGCTCGGGGTAAAGCCATTGAAATTTCAAAAAGTGCACGAACTTTACCGCAACAAAAAGAAAATAAACTCGACAATTACAAAAGCAGTAAGTTCGGCTAGGCCGAACTTTGAACACCCTCCACCATTTGGAACGAATTAGAGAATATTAAAAAAATAATATCCATTAAAAATTCTGTTAAAAATCTTTAAAATACCTAATATCGGAAGGTGCCGACATATGGGGGATATACGCTATTGTGGACCTATATAGACATTTCTATGTCTGGGGGTAAAGTTCTCACAAGGAACTCCTTGTGTGGATTTTCAGATAATTCCATTGGGAAATGTGGATAAAATCATCAAAATACCGAATATCGGGGGGACCGTTATATGGGGGTTATACGATATCGGTTAACCTATATAGAGCTCTATGTCAGGGGGTAAAGTACCCACAAGGAACTACTTGTGTGGATTTTAAGACAATTCCATTGAAAAATGTGGCTAACATCATCAAATACCGAATATCGGGTGGGTACAGCTATATGGGGGATATACGATATCGTGAACCTATATAGAGCTCTATGTCAGGGGGTAAAGTACCCACAATGAACTACTTGTGTGGATTTTAAGACAATTCCATTGAAAAATGTGGCTAACATCATCAAAATACCGAATATCGGGTGGTACAGCTATATGGGGGATATACGATATCGTGAACCTATATATACCATTCTTCTTCAGAGGGTAGAATACTCACAAGAGACTCCTTTGTGGAATTTCGGACACTTCCATTGAAAATGTGGCTAAAATCTATAAATACCGAATACCGGGGGGGTACCGTTATATGGGGGCTAGTACGATATCGTGAACCTATATAGATAATTCTCTGCCGAGGTATAAAGTACCCACAATTAACTCCTTGTGTGGATTTTCAGAGAATTTCGTTGAAAAATGTGGGTAAAATCATCAAAATGCCGAATATCAAGGGTACTATACGATATCGTGGTCCGATATACCCCATCTTCGAACTTGACCTGCCTGCAGACAAAAGAGAGATCTCCATACCTTTTTTGTGGAGGGTATAAAAAAAGGAAAGAGTTGCTTCGCTTGGCCGAAAGTGTTGAATTGCCGAATTTGGTTTTCTGCGATGAAAAAAACATTCGTTGTCCAGCAGTTTGTAAACAAACAAAATGATCGTGTATACTTGCTAATATTACCGAATATTATCGCGAAAATATATAATATAAAATCATGTCGTTTGACTTTGTTAAGTTTTTATTTCACACTGTATACCAATTAGAAAATACATTATACTTATCTGCCATAGTTTAATGCTGAAAAATCACCAAACTGGTGCACTTAGGAAGTCCTTATCACGTTCGTCTGTTTTTAAAAGTCATTCTTATGTTTGTTATTGTAGTAATTAATATCTAACCAAACATATGGTGATTTTAAGCTATAATCTTTTTGCGACAACCGTTTTAAACAGATTACTCAAGTCTCGTGTTTTGTCCCACTATTAAACAGCTTCAGCTAGAAAAGTGTACACAAGGTTCGCTATAACCGTAGTATTTTGTTGTAGCAAAATAGAGAGGTTTAATTTCATTATTGTTGTTAAAATAATTATAAAAATTGGATTTTTTAGTGGAGAAAGATGGTAATGTTTACCAGGAGGTAAGGCAGGGAATACCTAGATTTCGGAAAGGGCCACCAATCCTCATCAGATCCCTGTTTTTTTCGGTATATTCTTCCCAGGAGTTATAAAAAGCGGAGAGTAATGAACATGTTTATAAGAGCGGTTGTAAGGTTTAGATTTTTTTTTTTCAAAATTTAATTAATTTAAATCTTAATTTAAATTTTTGGTTCCTTACGATCTCGTCGCTTAGGTAAAAAAGAATTCATAGGTGTTATTTTTAATATCCGATATCAAGTTAATTTTGCACCAAATGGGTAATACAAGTCCGAATAGAAAAGGCACAAATGCCTCGGAAAATTTAGTAGAAATCAATTCAGAGGAGGATATTCCCCACATATTAGTTCCTTTAGACTTTAAATTATAACCTTAATCATAGTTGGTAAGATATAGGTGTAGGGTATCATAAAGTCGGTCCCGCTCGACTTTAATACTTTCTTTTTTTTTTTTTTTTGGTTTTGTCGAAAAATTTTGTTCTGCGATCAAGCTAATTTTTGCTCAATAGGTACATATATAAAAACAGAACTATCGATTTTGAAGTGAAGATCAGCCAGAAGCATTGCAGAGGATACCAATACATCTAGAAAAATTTACAATTTGGACCGTACTTCTTCATTGATGCCGCGAATCGTAACGTAACTGTGAATGGTGAACGCTACCGTGAGATTATGTCCAATATTTATGGCCCAATGTAAGAACCTGACTTGCATCACTCACAGCAAAAAGTTCCTATCTCAAAATTGTCGAAAATCGACTCAGATTCAGGTTCATTTAATTAATATTAGCTCCATCCGATTTATTGGTCCAATCACTCTTACGTAGTTATATGAATTCAATGGCGACAATAGTTGATATGATTTATTTCATAAAAAAGTTAAAAAGTAGTAAGTAAGGCCGAGCCGAACTTTGAATACCCTCCACCATTTCGAACGAATTTGGCAATTCTCAAAAACAATAAAATCCATTAAAAATTCTGTTAAAATCTTAAAGATACCGAATGTAGCTGTTGTTTTAGCGTCTATACGAAGACATGGACCTGCATAAGTAACTTTTGTCATAAGCCATCACAATATTCAAATGCGAAACTTAAAAAAGTCGGTGGATAATGTAGCTAAAATCAACAAAGTACCGAATATCGGGAGGTACCGTTATGTGGGAGGCTATACGAAGACGGCGACCTGAATAGACAATCTCCTGTCATAGGCTGAAGTATCCATTACGAACCTCAAATAAAAAATTTGAAACCATTCCGGTGAATAATGTCGCTAAAATCATCAAAATACCGAATATTGGGAGGTACCATTATATGAGGCCTATACCAAAACGTGGACCTACATGGTACATTGTCAACACCAAAAGTCCTGCAGACATATCATTTGTTTGTAACATGTAGAAGGAAGCGAGATAGACCCATAGTTACTTTTATGGATCTCCATAGAATCACTTTCTGAGTTGATTTGTACATGTCAGTCCGTCTGTCCGTCCGTACGTCTGTCCATGTATTCTTGTGAACAAAATTCAGGTCGCATTTATTATCCGTTTGAGATGAAATTTCCAAACAACATTTGTTTGTCCCAAGGACGTACCCTATTGAAATTGGAGAAAATCTGTAAAAATTTAGATATAGCTCCCATATATATCTTCGCCCGATTTGTTTTTTTTTTGTGCACCAAACGTCTAATATTTGCCCAAATGGGATGGAATTTGGCACATAATTTAATCCAGAAGGTAGTATGCCAAATTTGGTGAAGATCGGTTCAGATATAGCTATAGCTCCCATACATATTGTTCATCCGATTTTTGTATTTGTTACCCACAGTCGTAATATTCATCCGTAACAACGATATTCAGGGAAATATATCAAATACAGCTCAGAAATATCTTTGTCAATTTTATCGAGATCGGTTCCGATTTGGATATAGCTCCCATATATATCTTTATCTGATTTCTAATTAATTTTGCACCAAATGGGCAATACAAGTCCGAATTTAAAAGATACAAATGCTTCCGCATATTTAGTCCTTTGAACTTTAAATTATAATTATAATCATAGCGTGTATGATTAAATTCTCCCATAAAAACTTTTAATTGTTATGAGGAGCTCTACTAAATTAACAAAGTGGTGTAGGGTATCATAAAGTCGGCCCCCCGATTTTAGGACTTTCTTTACTGATTTTATCATATAATTATAGCGTTAAATTTAGAGTAATGGCTGCCAGTGTGGCTTGTAAGCATTATAAAGAAATCCTTTGAGAAAATAAAGTAGAACATTTTTCAAGTCTAGATTAAATTTTCAAATTTTTCTATATATAGTCATAAAATCTGATATCTCGACATAAATTATACTTTCTTCTTTGGTTCTAACGATAGTTTTTACAGTTTATAAGCGTTTTAAAACTTTTCCTCTCCACAAAGGTTATAAAAAGTTGTATCTCAAACCCCCTCCAGCTCATATATAAATCAAGATGAAGTATAGAAAAGGAAATGACGTTCTAACACCTGATTTTTGTTTTATCAGACGCACCGAGACTACATTGTGAGCGTGTGTACTTACATTGAAACAATGACAAGAAAATAACACCAAAAGAAAATTCACATTAACAGCAGGGCGTAAAACGCATAAAATTATAAGTCACCTCAATAAGCTACATACAACAACAACAATAGTAACAATATAAACTAACAATGCCACAAAACTTATCTAAATGAACGTGTGCACCTCAGCATATGCAGGAAAAAGACCTAACGAATAAACTTTCCATACACGAACACAAAGATACAAATACTTGCAGCAAAGTACACTGAACTTTTGTGATAAACTTTTTTACGCATGTGATGTCTTTAGTTATAAGAATGAAAAGTATGTTGCTGTGTGCGTGTTTCTGAATATTTATGATTAAGCGGATATGCATGTACATATGCATAAGACGTATGTGTGTGAATTTAACAACACCTTCATAATGTAAATTTTCACTTACAGAGAGATACTTCAAGTGGTATAAGGTAAATATCATTGAGAAATTGGGGTAATTAGACATTCGAATCGGAATTCTTAAAATCCCCATTCACCACATACGTCTTTTCTTTATCGTACTTATTGCTGTTGCTTAGGAGCGGGAATTTTGAAATTTTCGATTGGGGTGTTTGTTGGTAGTAGATTTGTGATAAAAATGTGGTTTTGGACGAATAGTACTAAGGTAATAAATAGACCTTTATACAAAATTTTAGATTTCAAGTACTATATTTTCTATTGGATGAACATATAATGCTTAAAATCTAAAATTTAATATAAGGGTCGCTACTTATGTGTAGCCTAGACTCATGAGGTGGTTTCGGAAATGTACTATAATTGTTATATAAATATGATATTTAGGTTACTGGTGGTATCTATGTTTGAGGTTTGGTGGTGAAATTTGATAATGAGGTTTACCTATGGAGACGTTAAAATAGTTTTGGAGAGAAAAATTTATGTGGGTAAATTGTGCAATGGCTTTATTAATATCCTCCTCGGTCATAAATTCATAGTAAAATAATTCCTTTTTAAAAAATTTTGTTTGTTGATTTAAACGGGATTTTATACGAAAATACATGAAATTCCCACTAATATGAATAGAATTATTTTTTTGTCCCAAAGATTTATTATATCATTAATTTTACAATTTTCATTCATGTTTTCAACTTTTTGTGTAAATATTGACATTTTGAACATATTTAGTATTTTTCTATTTTTAAATTCTGCTGGAGAGATACTTGTCAAACATTATTTCTGCCAATACAAACATTTTAAAATTTGTAAAATTTGTGGACAAAACGCGCATTTACTTTCGTTTGAATGTACACACGCCATTCAACATTGTAGTTTTAATTCATAATTTTCAGTCTTCCCAAAATTTTTTAAAATTTCATTTAATTTTCAATTTGTAAACGTCATAATTTATTTTTTCGATAAATGCTCTCATTTATTAGAGATGGAATACATTCAATCTTAGTTCTGAGAATGATTTGAATGGAATGAAGAACAAATATCTTTGTTCGCTCAGCAAATTTTTTGTGGGGAATTAAGTAGATATTTCTTAATTATAGGTCGAACAAGGAATAGGGAGTGAATCACGTTCCATATGAACTTAGCATAAGCAAAGGCTATAGTAGTGCGGGGCCGACCATGTGATACCTTACAACACTACTATATGTTAGAAGCACCCTTATGTCCAAATCCATTTGACCAGGGACAATTTGCCCAATATTTACGCACTCCGTCGTGCTGTTAGTTGTTGTGGTACATTTTACAGCTAAATATAATCCAATGGCCATCCAAAATGCTAGAACTCTTCCCTGTCCTTAACTCTCTTCTCAGGCGTGTTGATTGGCTTTAATTGTGTGATCAGGAAATTTTTATGTTTTTGGACCCCTAAATATTTACGATTAACTCCAAATGCAAGAGGCCCCTCTGTATCTCCAAATTTAGACTCAACTATATGATTAACTTGTCTACGAAATTTGTCTATATTCGTCAACGAAATCTGCATAAAAAAGCACGAAGTTTGCTTTTATGTATTTCGGATATCGCCTGCAAATAATGTTGCTATTTTTTCCATTCTACCCGCAGTCCGAATTCTAACTTCATTTGAGATTTGGTTTTTATTTGTGACCTTTATAACAGCTGCAAAATCAGGAACATTTTCAGTTGTTGATCCATTTCAACCCCTAAATATATTGCGGACATCTTTGAAAACAATAGGCCTAGCCCTTCTGAGCCTAACCCTATCTTTATTAAAATTTTAGTGAGGATCGGACGATAGGTAAAATCTTTATAATTGTATATTGTATATATATCGCTATATATAACCGATATATTTACTATTGGCATCTACATAACGGTTAGGATTGACCTGTTCGTCTATTTGTGATTTCGCCGGGATTAAACATTTTCGCGGTTTAATGAACAATTCGACTTTTATGTAAGACAAATGTTATGGTATATTTCTCCGAGTAAATATTACCCGATGACCAACAAAAGTGGAAGGCTTTTGCCCAGCCCTAAGCTCTAGTCTCATGCTAGCTTCCGCTTCGATTCGACCTTTGGAACAACTGCACAATCAGGAAATGTTTCAGTTTTTGGTCCATTTCAACCCCTAAGTATTATGCGATCATCTCCAAAAGCAATAGGCTCCTATTCTGGCCCTAGCCCCACCTCCATTCAAAATCCTGTAGCGTGATTACAAATTAACATGGACAGACGGAAGGACATACATACATAGCTAGGTCGACTCAGCTCGGCGAGATAGGAAGATCCATACATACCTTCCTATGTGGGAAACCAATATGTCGAGGTGTTACATAATTGTTGGCCCAATCAAACTTATAATACCCCCACACATAGTGTTGTAGGGTGTAAGAACGGCGGCAGAACTTTAATACCCACCACCATTGGGTAAAGACAATATAAAACTCTTTGAATTCAAATGCGGATAATGATGTTAAACTTTTGAATAAATCCAAAAAGTGCGTGAAGGCTATTTGGACCATTTTATACTAAAAGGATTGTTATCTATTGCAAGTCTTGAATATCAAATTTTAAACAATTTTGTGGGTAAATGTGACTAGGATTATCAAAATAGCGAATATCGGTGGGTACCGTTGTATGTTCGCTGTAGGAAAGTGTGGACCCATATATTCGATTTTCTGCCGCCGGAGGTAGAACCCATTATGAACTACAAATACAAATCCGTGGAAAAGTGTGGCTAAAACCATCAAAATACCGATTATCGGGAGTTTCGTTAACGGGGGCTATAGAAAAACGGGGACATATATGTACAATGTTCCGCCACCGGAGCTGGAACCCATTAAGAACTACAAATATTATTTATTAGACAATATCTAATGCCTCGATTCTTGGTAGTTGTAACTACTTACAAATTAATCTACTTTATTATAAGGGCATATCAACAATTTTTGAATCCGTCTTTTTATACCCTCCACTATAGAATGGAGGGTCTATTAAGCTTGACATTCCGTTTGTAACACCTCGAAATATACATTTTAGACCCCACAAAGTATATATATTCTTGATCATTATAAAATTCTATGTTGATCTATTAATGTACGTCCGTCTGTCCATGTATTCTTGTGAACAAAATTCAGGTCGCATTTATTATCCGATTGAGATGAAATTTTCCAAACAATATTTTTTTGGTCCAAGGACGAACCCTATTGAAATTGGTGAGAATCGGATCAAATTTAGATATAGCTCCCATATATATCTTTATCCGATTTCGGGTTAAATGTGCACCAAATGTCCACTATCAGTCCAAATTACCCGAATTTTGGCACACCCAACCGAGTTCGGCCTAGAAGCAAGTATATCAAATTTGGAGAAAATCGGTTCAGATATAGATATAGCTCCCATATATATCTTTTATCCGATTTGATCTTTAAGTCCCTCACTTCCTACTATGCACTCCACAACCGTGATATTGGTACCACGTATTAGATGGAGCACAGAAATAGCTGTTTTAAATTTATCGAAATCGGTTCAGATTTGGATATAGCTCCCATATATATCTTCATCCGATTTCGGGTTAATTGACCACCAAATGGCCAATATCAGCCCAAAGGACCCGAATTTTGGCACATGTGAACGAGATTAGCCTTAAAGCAAATACAACAAATTTGGATAAAATCGGTTCAGAAACAGCTATAGCTCCCATATATATGTTTTATCCGATTTGGTGTTTAAGCCTCTCACATTCGTAATATGCACTCCACAAGAATGATATTTGGTACCAGATATAAGATACAGCCCAGAAATAGCTGTTTGTAATTTTATCGAAATCGGTTCAGATTGGATATAGCTCCCATATATATCTTCATCCGATTTCGGGTTAATTGTGCATCAAATGGCCGATATAAGTCCAAATGGACTGAATTTTAGTACATCGGACCAAATTCAGCCTAGAAGCAAGTATATCAAATTTAGTGAAAATCGGTTCAGATATAGATATAGCAACCATATATATGTTTCATCCGATTTAGTGTTTTAGTCCCATACATTCGTAATATTCACTCTACAACCGTGATATTTGGTACCAGGTATTAGATGGAGCACAGGAATAGCTGTTTTAAATTTTATCGAAATCGGTTCAGATTTGGATATAGCTCCCATATATATCTTCATCCGATTTCGGGTGATTGACCACCAAATGGCCGTAATAGCATCAATTTTGGCAAATCCGACCGAAACCAGCTTAGAAGCAAGTACACCAATTTTAGTAAAAATCGGTTCAGATATAGCTATAGCTCCCATATATCTTTCATCCGATTTGGTCTTTAAGTCCCTCACATTCGTAATATGCACTCCACAGGAATGATATTTGGTACCAGATATCAGATAAAGCCCAAAAATAGTTGATTTTAATTATATTAAAATCTGTTCCGATTTGGATATGCCTCCCATATATATCTTCATCCGATTTCGTGTTAATTGTGCATCAAATGGCCAATATCAGCCCAAATGGTATGAATTTTGGCAAATTCAACCGAAACCAGCCTATGAGCAAGTACACCAATTTTAGTAAAAATCGGTTCAGATATAGCTATAGTTCCCATATATATCTTTCAACCGATTTGGTCTTTAAGTCCCTCACATTCGTAATATGCACTCCACAGGAATGATATTTGGTACCAGATATCAGATAAAGCCCAAAAATAGTTGATTTTAATTTTATTAAAATCTGTTCCGATTTGGATATGCCTCCCATATATATCTTCATCCGATTTCAGGTTAATTGTGCACTATCAGTCCAAATCACCTGAATTTTCGTACGTAAGACCAAATTCAGTCTAGAAGCTAATACGTTAAATTTGGAGAAACCCGGTTCAGAGATAGCTATAGTTCATAAAGTGCACGATAGAACTGGATAGATTTTGATTTTTTACCAAATATCTCATAGAGCTTTTTACGAGAGCTCTACTAAATATGCATAGTGGTGTAGGGTATTATATAGTCGGCCCCGACCGACTTTTGAGCTTTCCTTACTGGTTTACTTGTTTATTTTGTGCACTACTGGTTTTAAATTGGAAGCTAAACTCATTACTAACTTTTTTCATTGTAATTATTTAAATTATGTTCATTATACTTGTTATTCAAAGCAAAGAATTTTACAATTAATATGTTATTCTAGTCATGGAACTCCCCAGTTTTTGCTGGTGACATTCATAAGTAATTTAAAAATGAATGCTCTTTGGAATAATTTTCCATAATATTGTCATTTTATAATTCTGCCTCTATTCCTTCGCATTTGTACAAATGGTACTTTTTAATTCCCCTAAATGTTGAAATCAAAACTTTGCCGAACATTCTACCTTCGTTAGCTTACAGTCTATGCCATTGTATAAGTTATACATTTATTTCTGGAAAAATCATATTTAATTTGGAATAATAATTTTATTATTTTTCTTGATGTTCATTTCGGACGCCATCTGTACGAGGAAGAAAATTCAAAACCCCCGAAGCACACAATCACACCTAAATTTTAAACGAACTCAACTATGTATGCGATTAAAAGCATAACAACTAACACCAGGTTAACTAACTGTGAAATTTTCTTTATTTTTATGATTGCACGTTCTTTGCTTGTTGCAAGGAAAGACACATGTTATTCCATGTCTTGAGAAGGAGAATGTATAAACCAATAGAATTATTGTAAAACAGTTTATAACATTCTGTATGCGTATATACATACATAAGTGCATATGAGCGAATTATGTATTTTTATACCTTTGGCCATGGAAAGGAGGCTATATTAAATTTGTCATTCTGTTTGTAACAAATCTCTATATTCGTCGTAAATCCCAAATTCGTAATGGGTTCTAACTCCAATGGCATATACATATATACTTTGTTAGGTCTAAATTTATTATTTTGATGAGTATGGTGAAAATATATGGGAGCCTGTTGAATGTAAAAAATCTATCCAATTTCGGGTGGTAATACATATATGGTAAGCGTTCGTCCTTGCCACAAAATTTATGGAAAATGTCATCTCAATCGGCCAATAAACGCGTCCTGAATTTTGCTAACGAAAATACATTCATAGACAAACAGACGGGACGGAAATGTATAATTCGCCTCAGAAAGTGATTCTACGGGAATCTTAAAAAGTAAATATATGTTTATCTCTTTTTTTCTACATATTATAAAAAAATGCACAAAGACATAATACAGGGTGAGATGAAAAAAGTGCAAC
Source organism: Musca domestica (assembly GCF_030504385.1). NCBI lineage: Eukaryota > Metazoa > Arthropoda > Insecta > Diptera > Muscidae > Musca > Musca domestica. The sequence goes on along the minus strand of NW_026712328.1, from coordinate 25,189,198 downwards.
CAAATTCAGACTGCTGCCATGTCTGAGCCACTCGTCCGACAGCTGTTAAAATTATTCCAATAATAGTTTATTATATAGTTTACAAGCGTACAAACGCATTTTGGTGAGAATTTTCTAGAAAAAAGTTATTCGTGATGGAATTCAAGCGTGATAGTGTGATTTCTGGATTTTGCTGGAAAAACCACAAGTGGCTATCGTTAGAGCACTCCAGCTTTTAGATGTGAACAAATCTTTTGTGTCCCGTTCCATCGTTCGTTACCGTAATACTGGTAGCGTAGCCCGAGGTCACGGAAGTGAACGGAAGAAAACAGCAACATCAGCAGAAATGGTTCGAAAAGTAAAGAAGCGATTTGATCGAAACCCGCGACGCTGTTGCCGAAAAACGGCTCGTGAGCTGAACATATCGCAATATTCCATTCGGCAAATATTGAAAAATGAGCTCGGGGTAAAGGAAAGGTAAAGAACTTACACCGCAAAGAAAGAAAATAGACTGAAAAGAGCTAAAGAGTTGCTTCGCTTGGCCGAAAGTGGTGAACTGTCGAATTTGATTTTCTCCGATGAGAAAACATTCGTTGTCCAAAAGTTTATTGCCAAATAATGGGCCAAAATACCGCTGAGCAACATTCGGGCAGCGTGTGACGGTTTTATTGGCCGTTTGATCGCCATAATTCGTGTCAAAGGTGACCAATTCGAACAAATCTAAACTTACTCTAAAATTTGACGCTATTTCCGCCATTTTTTGCTTTCGTTCAATAAAATTTAAAAAAAAAAATGTAAGAATTATGGCGTTTGACTTTGTTGCAGTAGCTGTCGCAAGATAAACTATATTGACTCAATGCTTCTCATACCAAAGGAAAAAAAAATCAGCTATCGCTGGGGCTAACCCCAGAGATTGATGGCTATCCCCAGAGATAGAGTTAAATTTTGTGTCACAAAGAGTAATTCACAATGCTTTATAGTTAGAAACAAACCCCTTCAAACATGTGTAAATCAAAAATCCCAAACTCGAAAAATTAGTATTTCGCAGTTATTTATTGTAACAAATTTAATCCTGGTGCAATATTTGTTATTCTGCTCTAATTCTTCAATGAGTCGATAATATTATTCCAAAATGAAGACATTGGACTGCTTATTTTAAAAATTTTTTGTTTTAATAATTTCAATCAGCCACCCACATTCGCTCCACATAAAAAAATATCTCAAAAACGAACACAAGAAAAAATAATAGAAGTATATATATATATATTGTAATATAATAATGATGTTAGCTAGAAAAAAGTCTCGTACGCTGCTTCCTTTCTAACTCTTATTCCCATGGAATTCCTTGTGCATATACTTAACTTTGAAGACAAAGAAATGTAATGAAATTAAAATGGTAAAATTCAAATGCATGTTGCATTCAAGAATATTTTAAACGACCATGGGAATGGGAGGAGCGAGAATATCAACCGTAAAAAGGGGATATGTTTGCGAATCTTGTGAATATTGCCATCATCTCATAATAATCATACATGAGTATTTGTGGTTGTCCTGTACATATTGTACGACATATGTACATGTGTATGTATATCCACAATTTAGTCATGTGTGAATATACATGAGCATTTGTAGATTAGTGTGGCTCTTTTACTATTCTTCAATAGTTCCTTTCTACTTTTCAGTTCTTCACAAATGTGGACGATTCTAATGTCTGCATGAACACATGATTATGAACTCGATTCTTTTGTGTATGTCATTGCAAGAACATAATATACAATATGCCATAATGATACCAACAAAAACAATTTTAACATACTCCAGTTGAGATTGGTTGGCGCAAAAACAGCAACGAAAATACTATTTTGCCCCCTAAGCTCCATGCTAACACAAACACTTCGTTCTCATATTATAAATTTCAGAATACCAAAAAAAAATCAGAGGAACTAAAAGTAACACCAAAAATAACACACAAGGATTCGTTAGTCCCTGTATCAACTCACACAAAGGACAAAAAAAAATGAAACAAAGAAAAATATATAAGAAAAATACAATGACAAAGAAAGCAAATACTAGTACTGTAAAAATAAGTCGCGCTTGGTTGAGCGTACAGTAAAATATTTATGAGATAAATAAATATTATGAAAGGAACAGCCATGGAATATGGAAGCCAAAGGCAAAGCTTAATTCGATTTAATGTCAGAAAGTCTAGCAGGGAATTTTATTCAACATATTAGTTCGAGGGTCGCCAGGCACACAGTCGTTTACATGGGATACATTAGGCTTTATATTGGGTTTTCCAAACAAATTGTACTGTCTAATATTCTCTCAGCATGACAGCTAAAGCTTAGTTCGGTTTTTAGCCAACAAAAACAATTATTAATTTTTTAGTTCAGTGTTACTTATAAAAATTTCCCAACTTGCAAAAATGCAATAAAAATCGCGTTTTTGTAAATGCGCGATGGTTTGTGCTAAATAGCCATTGAAAATTTCAGTAAAGATCGCGTGTGCCATCAAAGTCACGGCGACCATTATCTGCACGATGTCTTGTTATACCCTACAACACTATGTGTTGGGGTTATTATAAGTTTGATTGGGCCAAAAATTATGTAACACCTCGAAATATTGGTTTCCCACATAGGAAAATATATATGGATCTTCCTATCTCGCCGAGCTGAGTCGATCTAGCTATGTATGTCCGTCCGTCCGTCTGTCCATGTTAATTTGTAATCACTCTACAGCTCGCAATTATGGCCCGATTCACAACAAATTGAAATTGTAGGTGGGCTGGAGCCAGAAGAGAACCCTATTTCTTTTGGAGATGATCGCATAATATTTAGTTTGAAATGGACCAAAAACTGAAATTTTTCCTGATTTTGCTGTACAGGTCGCAATTGTAGACCAATCGACGCGGAAGTAAGCATGGTGCTAGAGCTTAGGGCTAGGCAGAAGCCTTCCAATTTTTATGGTCATCGGCTAATATTTAGTGGGTGAAATGGAAATAAAAGTCAAATATTCCATTAAACCGCGAAAATTTTTAATCCCGCCGAAATCACAAATGGACGACCATGACCATTGCATAGATACCAATAGTAAATATATCGGATATATATAGCGAAATATATACAATGTTTATATAGAAAGGAAGGGGACGTAAGCTAGAATGCTTATATCTCAAGAATGGCTGGACCGATTTTGACAAATTTTGTCAATTCAGAATGCCCTCTTGGCATAAAAGTATAAAAGCATAAAAAATCGCATAAGAAGAAGCCACTAATGATGTTAATATAGATTTTGTTTTATTTTGTGACATTTTTTATTTTTTCATATTTTTTATCGCATGCAATTTTTTCAATTTGACTTATAATATTTAAGCGTACATTTTGTAATATTCTTTCACCTTACAACACAGGTTGGGGTTATTATATACAGATTGCAATTGTCATCCGATCCTCACGAAAATTTTTACAAGAGTAAGGTTTGGCTCAGAAGGGCTAGGCCTATAGTTTTTAAAGATGTCCGCAATATATTTAGGGGTTGAAATGGATCAACAACTGAAAATGTTCCTGATTTTGCAGCTGTTATAAAGGTCACAAATAAAAACCAAATCTAAAATGAAGTTAGAATTTCGGACTGCGGGTAGAATGGAAAAAATAGCAACATTATTTGCAGGCGATATCCGAAATACATAAAAGCAAACTTCGTGCTTTTTTATGCAGATTTCGTTGACGAATATCCAAACATCGTAGACAAGCAAATCATATAGATGAATCTAAATTTGGAGATTCAGAGTGTCCTCTTGCTTTTGGAGATGATCGCAAAATATTTATGGGTTCAAATAAACCAAAAACAGAAAAAATTCCTGATCACACAATTGAAGCCAAAAGACACGCCTGAGGAGAGAGCACGACGGAGTGCGTAAATATTAGACAAATGTCCCTGGTCAAAATGCTAAGAGTAATATTAGGGCAGTGCTCCGTCACATAATTTCAAAAGCGAAATCTTCCAAAATGGATTTGGACATAAGCCCCCTTAACATATTGTAGTGTGGTAGGGTATCACATTGTCGGCCCCGCACGACCATAGCCTTTGCTTACTTGTTCTATATATAACCTCCTTCTATCTACTTTACGATGCTATAAAGTTTCACGATTTTTTGTAAATCCCTGTGTTTTATTTAAAACTAGCTGACCCGGTTGGTCCTTAGTTTTAATGTTTATTATTTCCCATTGATGGGTCGCGATCCATCTACTGGACGAATATTTTCATATGTCTGAATGACTTGTAAAACAATCCCACATTTTAGCAATTCACGAAAAAAGTCGAGCGTTCTTACAAAAATACCTTTGTGGGAGATTTTTATAATGAACAATAAATATGATTGGTTGTATTGAAACTCTAATTTCTGAAAACAATGTAACAGTTAGCGGCTTCTTATCTCTTTCGGAAAAGTAAGGAAAAAGCCTCGAAAAGCCGAATGGAACAGGTAACCAATTTCAGGAACAAATGCAATATAATATGTCGATAAAAGCGAATGAAAAATACTCTCAATTGCAAACTAACAACGAAATCTGGCTCTGTGTTGCTGGGAAGTATTTTTGCCTCTCTGATGAAGCGGTCAAAGTCTTTTCTCCTTTAACAACCTCTATGGCTGTTAAACTCACTGACAATAAATAATGAAACTGATGTTAAGCCTGTAATGACAAAAAGTAAAAAAAAAACAAATACATTCTTCAAATTGAAGTAAATTGTTTTGTAGGCTACTTTACTATTGAATAAACATATTTCTCACTGATATTTTAAATTGATATTTCCAGTTTATATGTCACACTTTTCTAGAGAAGGTAAAATTTTTAAACATTTGTTACATTTGTCGAAATCTAGTTAATTTTGGAAACAAATGTTTTGAACCGTATAAGCTGTAATCTAATGTAATTTCTGTTTAAAAAAAAAAAAAAAAAAAAAAAAAAAAAAAAAAAAACATTAAGTTCGGCTGGGCCGAACTTTCAATACCCTCCACCTTAAAGGAATTTTTTTATATAAAAGAATCTGAATTCAAGAGTGTTTAACTTTAAATTTCATATACCAGAAAGACCGTTTGCATAATGCAGTTAAATTTATAAAAAAAAAACATAAAGTGAGTGAAGTCGTTATATGGAGATTGTCATCTATCAAATCTTCTAAAATACCAAATTTAAAACAATTATCTGGGTAAATGTGACTAGGATTATCAAAATACCGAATTTCGGTGGGTATCGTTATATGTGCGCTATAGGAAAACGTGGAACTAAATATTCAATGTTATGCAAATACAAATTTTTATCAAAATATCGAATATCCGATATTGTATGGAGCCTATACCAAAACGTGGACCTATCTTCAATGTTTTGCCACACGAGCTAGAAACCATTATGACCTACAAAGACCAATTGTTAGACAAATCCGTTAAAAAAGTGGTAAAAATCATCAAAATACTGAATATCGGGAGGTACCGTTATATGGGGTCTATACCAAAACGTGGACCTATACCTTCAATGTTTCGCCACACGAGCTAGAACCCGTTACACCCTACAAATACCAATTTTTAGACAAATCCGTGAAAAAATCTGGCAAAAATTATCAAAATACCGAATAACGGTAGGTACAGTTATATGGCGGCTATACCACAACGTCCGATATATCTCATTTTCATTTTCCGGTATATCTTATTTTCAATACCAACCATTCTAGACGCAATACAAATGGTTATGACAGGTCGCAATTATGGCCCGATCCTCTTTGTACCATATTGTAGTGTTGTCCAAATCCATTTTGAAATATTTCGCTTTTAAAATTATGTCACGGAGCACTTTCCAGATATTACCCTCAGCATTTTGACCAGGGACATTTGCCCAATATTTACGCACTCCGTCGTGATGTTATTTGCTGTGGTCCATTTTACAGCTAAATATAATCCAATGGTCATCCAAAATTCTAGAATTCTTCGCTGTCCCTAACTCTCTTCTCAGGTGTGTCGATTGGCTTCAATTGTGTGATCAGGTCATTTTTTCTATTTTAGCTTCATTTGAACCCCTAAATATTTTGCGATCATCTCCAAAAGCAATATGCCCTCAGTATCTCCAAATGTGGACTCATCTATTTGAGTTGGAATTTCATGTCCTTTGTTTTCTATCTGTGACCTTCATAAAGGTTGCACAATCAGGAACATTTTTAGTTGTTGGTCCATTTTAACCCCTAAATATATTGCGGACATCTTTGAAAAGAAGCCGTTTTGAGCCCAACCACAACCTTGTGAAAATTTCCGTGAAGATCGGACGATAATTGCAATCTGTATATAAATAAGAACCCAACCTGTGTTGTAAGGTGAAAAAATATTACAAAATATACACTTCAATATTATATGTCAAATTGAAACCAGTAAAGAAAGTCCTAAAGTCGGGCGGGGCCGACTTTATGATACCCTACACCACTTTGCTAATTTAGTAGAGCTCCACGTAACAATTAAAAGTTTTTATGGGAGGATTCAATCATACACGCTATGATTATAATTATAATTTAAAGTTCAAAGTACCAAATATGCCGAAGCATTTGTATCTTTTAAATTCGGACTTGTATTGCCCATTTGGTGCAAAATTAATTTAAAATCAGATAAAGATATATATGGGAGCTACATCCAAATCGGAACCGAACTCGAAAAAATTTTGCAAATATATTTCTGAGCTGTATATGATATATTTCCTGAAATATCGTTGTTACAGAGTGCATATTACGGCTGTGGGTAACAACTACTAGAAATCGGATAAACAATTAATATGGGAGCTATAGCTATATCTTAACCGATCTTCACCAAATTTGACATACTAGCTTCGGGACTCAATTCGGTCGTAAGTGCCAAATTTCATCCCGTTTGGGCAAATATTAGACGTTTGGTGCACAATAAAAGGTAAATCGGACGAAGTTATATATGGGAGCTATATCCAAATCTGAACCGATCTCGATAAAATTTAGCAAATGTATTTCTGAGCTGTATTTGATATATTTCCCCAAATATTGTTGTTGCATACTGCATATTACGGCGGCGGTGGAAAAAAATAACAAATCGGATGAACAATATATATGGGAGCTATAGCTATATCTGAACCGATTTCGATCAAATTTGGCATACATATTTTCAGGCCTAATTTGGGTGTATATGCAAAATTCCATACTATTCGGGCTGATATTACACGTTTGGTGCAAAATAAAATGGAAATCGGACGAAGATATATATGGGAGCTATATCTAAATTTTGACCGATTATCTCCAATTTCAATAGGGTTCGGGCCAAACAAAAGATCTTTGCAAAATTTCATCTGGATCGGGCAATAAATGAGACCTGTACTTTGTTTACAAAAATACATGGACAGGCGGACTGACGGACATGCATAAATCGACTCAGAATTTGATTCTATGCAGATCATCAAAAGGAACTATGGGTCTATCTCGTTTCCTTCTGCCTGTTACAAACAAATGCACAAAGACATAATACCTGACCACCTTGTGGTGTAGGGTATAATTAAAAAATAAAAAAAAATTCACAAAATACTAAGAAATCTTTTATAACTACATTAATGGCACCTTTGTATGCGATTTTTTTAGATTTTCTACTTTTATGTCAAGGGAGCATTCTGATTTGACAAAGTTTGTCAAAATAGGTCCAGCCATCCTTGAGATATAAGCATTCCGATATATTTACTACCGGTATCTACGTAACGGTCAGAATTGTCCTGTTCATCAATTTGTGATTTTGCCGGACTTATTCGCGGTTTAATGAAAAATTTGATTTTTATTTAAAACAAATGTTATGATCTATTTCCACCACTAAATATTATCCGATGACCATCAAAATTGGAAGGCTTCTGCCCAGCCCTAAGCTAGCCCCATGCTAACTTCAGCGTCGATTGGTCTATAATTGCGACCTGTAGAGCAACTGCAAAATCAGGAAATTTTTAAGTTTTTGGTCCATTTCAACCCCTAAATATTATACGATCATCTTCAAAAGCAATAGGCTTCTATACTGGCTATAGCCCCACCTTCATTCTAAATTTCGCGAAGATATTAATTGCGACCTGTAAAGTTATTACAAATTAACATGAACAGACGGACGGATGGACAGACATAGCTAGATCGACTCAGCTCGGCGAGATAGGAAGATCTTTATATACTTTCCTATGTGGGAAACCAATATTTCGAGGTGTTACATAATTTTTGGCCCTACAAAACTTATAATACCCCCAACACATAGTGTTGTAGGGTATAAAAATAAAATTTTCTTGATTTAGCAGTCCCTCTGGAAGTCGCAATTGAAAATCAATCGACACGGAATTTTGCATGAGGAGACAGTTAAGGTGAGAGAAGAAGTCCAGCATTTTTAATTGACCATTGGATTATATTTAGCTGTAAAATGAACACAACTTTCGAGTGAAATTGTTCTGAATACCTAACGACTGAGTGCATTAATGTTGGGTAATTGCCCGTGGCCAAAAAGTTAAGGATAACATATGCGCAGGGCTCTATGACATTATTTCAAAAAGGAAATATTCCAGAATGACTTGGAGCCCTTGCTTACTTGTTTTAGATTTTATCCTTTTCTGCCAAGAGACCATTCCGAATTTGTCTGGATCGTCAAAATCAATTTAGACTTTATTTTCAATAGCCTTTTTCCCCCATGTTAACCCACATTTTTAAATTTTTTTAAACTTCTCTTTTGTTATTTAATGATTTTGTTATATAGGATAGATGGCGAGCAATTCTTATTAAAATTAATTGGAACGGGTGTTGCGGATGTAGTTTTCAATTGTATTTCCTCATTTTTGATGACATCAGAACTTCAATTTATTTATTTCTTTTATGCAATTTAAAGTATTTTATCGTGGAGCCCAATAAAACCGAATCCTAATTTTGTATTTGTACGGTAATCAGTTCTTGTATGTTCCCTTTAAAAGTTAAAGATTCAGTTTATACAAACTTTTATATTTACTCTTCAGTGCCGTCATCACTCCCAGAAACGTCATAAAAATTGATTAGAGCTCCATCCATATTAACATTGTTTCAACATCAAAATGTTACAGTGATTAGCTCTGTCATAAACTAAGAATTATATCTTCCTTTTCCGATGGAGCCTTGGGCATAAATAATCATAATGTATACACAATAATATGCTAGATTTGTTATAAGTATTTTCTTTTCGAAAATTTCAAAATCGAATCAATGTTAAGAGCTATGTTTTCCATAAAGTTTTAATGCGTTGCGCATCATAAACAATCCACTAGAATTTTTCAGCTATAAATTGAGGCACTTTTCCCAATTTATATCTGTTATGATTTATTCGTCCTCAGGATTACTTTGATTTTATTTTACGAGCTAATAATATTGAAATTATGAGTTTAGGAAAACAAAATGCGAAGAACGAAAGAAAGTTTTTTTTTTTGGAAATTTAAAAGTTTTTTTTCGTTTAATGGCTTATATTTGAGTTAGAATAAAGTTTAGTCTAATGGATTTGAAAAAAAAAAAAACATAAGATAGCTCGTAAAACCCCATTGGAAGTCAAACACAAACAAATAAGGTTCATAAAGATTTTATGGCCATTGTTGGCGGCATTTAAAACAAAGTAACATATAAGCCCAAGGGTGATTTGTAAGAAATAAGGGTGAGATTTTGCATAAACAGAATGTGTAGCGCTTCGAATTATGTTAATGAGTCTGCATGACAGATTATATATTGGTAACGTTTACTTCCTACCAAAGACTATATTCAAGGCATATCTACCAGGTAATGTTGTTGTGCCAGATGTCTCCGAACAATATGTCAGAAGAAAAGAAGAGAAGAGAGAACGAAAAACAAATCTTTAAAATTGTGAATTATAAATGGTGATTGAAGGATGAACTTTTTAGAAATATCTCTAGTAATACCTTGTAAGAAGATTGCCCCGAAAAAGTGCAAATTGTTTCGATATTTTACCCCAAAAATGCCTAATTTATTCTCTTCTTTCTAATTTTCCGACATTTACTGTTCAGAGCTCAAATTTTTGTTGAAATATTTGCTGAATACATTACCTTTTTGTTTTAGATTTCTTCAATATTCACATTACAATATTTATACCCTACAACACTGTGTGTTGGGGGTATTATAAGTTTTATTGAGCCAAAAATTATGTAACACCTCGAAATATTGGTTTCCCACATAGGAAAATATATATGGAACTTCCTATCTCGCCGAGCTGAATCGATCTAGTTATGTATGTCCGTCCGTCCGTCTGTCCATGTTAATTTGTAATCACTCTACAGGTCGCAATTAAAGACCGATCTTCACGAAATTAGAATGGAGGTGGGGCTAGAGCCGGTATAGAACCCTATTGTTTTTGGAGATGATCGCATAACATTTAGGGGTGGAAATTTTGCATTTGCTCTACAGGTCACAATTATAGACCAATAGCATGGGGCTAGAGCTTAGGGCTGGGCAGAAGCCTCCCAATTTTGATGGTCAGATGGTAATATTTAGTGGGTGAAATAGACCATAACATCTGTGATAAATAAAAGTCAAATTTTCAATTAAACTATTTAAGGAGGAGAACAGCGAATATTTTTAATCCCGATAAAATCACAAATAGACGAGGAGATCAATGCTGGCCGTTACGTAGATGCCGATAGTAAATATATATAGCGAAATATATGCAATGTATATTTACAAAGGAAGGGGATGTTAGCTAGAATGCTTATATCTCAAGAATGGCTGGACCGATTTTGACAAATTTTGTCAATTCAGAATGCCTTCTTGGCATAAAGGTATGAAATCTAAAACAATCGCGTAAAAAGATGCCAATAATGATGTTAATATAGATTTTGCAGTATTTTCCCACATTTATTCTTTATTTTTTTTAATATATTTTATCACATGAGTTTTTTTCAATTTGACTTATAATATTGAAGTGTACATTTTGTAATATTTTTTCACCTTTCAACACAGGTCAGGGTTATTATATGCACATTGCAATTATCGTCCGATCCCCACGAAAATGTTCACAATGATAGGGTTAGGCTCAGAACGGCTAGGGGTATTGTTGTCAAAGATGTCTGCTAGCATACCCTGTAGCATACTGTGAAAATTTCGAGAAAGTCCACTCCGCTATCCTGACGTGGTCCAGATCTCTGCTTTAACATTTATTACATCGATTTTACATCTCAACAAACAAACTAACATACTGTCACAAATATAATAGTTTAATTTAAGTATATTTGTTAATTCGCGTTAACCCTCTGCAACTGATGTATGGTCTGACAGATCCCACAAAGAGAACAATCGTTCGTAACTTTGTAAAATAACAAGTTACGATCTCTACGCTCTCGTTACCTTTTCTATTCATGCTCCTACGTTGCTCAGCGTGAAAAGAGCAATCGTGGGCAACGCACGTGTCTAACTGCGCAGTAAAAGTTCTATTAGACCCGCACATCAACATTTGTGTAAGTAGCCAGCAGACCACCACGTCAGTATTATTGTGAAATTCAATATGGTCTTGTAGACCTCACATCAGTAATATCGTAAAATTACATATTGTCTCTCAGACCTCACAACAGTAAAATTGTATTTTGACTATTATTATCACTTATATTTTTGCAGTCAGTAAGCTAAGAGGAAATGACTTCCTATAAAAGAACATCAGGTGGAACTTTTAAAAGCAGCGAACAGCAAATAACTGAGTGGCTGGAAGAAATTGATGAAGAGGGTGAAGATTTCAGCGGCGACGATGATGTAAATGATCCAGATTTTGTAGCAGAAGAAATTATATTTGAGGACGACGAAATTTCCCTGGAAGCGCGTTTTCTAGAGGAAGGTAATAGCTTTGCGGAAGTTCAAACGGAATCCATAAGTGAGCATTTGTACAGATGTAAAAATGGCTTTGTATGGTCTGATCAGGAGGGTCCAAGACATTCTAGAGTTCCAGCTCATAATATTCTAAGGCTACCAAACATTGTAACTTTCACAAAATTTGAAAGTTATGTTTGTCTTTGGACAATATTTTTTGATCAGTCTATGCTTTCAAGCTTAATAGTAAATACAAACCAAAAGCTTAATATGTATAGGAGCCAGTTCAAAAATAACAGCCGAGCAGAACTTATGGACACGAATGAGAATGAAATGAAAGCATTCATAGGGCTCTTATATTCTTCGTCGGTGTTTAAATGCAACGCCTCCGATCTCAATACAGTATTTGCTACTGATGGCACAGGCCGTGAAATATTTCGCTGCGTTATGTCCAAGTATAGATTTTCATGTTTAGTCAACTGTTTGAGGATCTTATGACCAGACAAGAATGTGTAAAAGAGGATCCGCTGGCTCCTATATCAAATTTATTTAATAAATTCATCTTAAATTCTCAAGCTCAGTACTCCCCTGGCGCCTATATGTGCATTGACGAGATGCTGGTTCCATTTAGAGGTCGTTGCAAATTTGTAATCCACATGCCACAAAAACCTGCTAAATATGGGCTAAAGATCATGATTTTATGTGACGCACGAACTTTTTACACCTACAATGCTTATATCTACTGTGGTAAAAATTCTGATGGAATAGGACTAAATGAAGAAGAGAAGAAATTATCGGTGCCATCGCAATCAGTCTTACGACTTGTGAAAGCTGTTGAAGGCTCAAACAAACAGCGGACAACTGGTTTAGTTCCATTCCGCTAATGGAAGCTTTGCTAAAAAAGAATCTAACCTATCTTGGAACACTGAAAAAAATAAGAGAGATATCCCTGCATGTTTTTTGCCAAACAAAGAAAGAGAAGTTTCGAGTTCACTTTACGCTTTCACCAAGGACTTTACATTATTATCATTTGTTCCGAGAAAAAATAAAGCAGTCCTTTTAGTTTCATCCACACACCACATCCAGGAATCCGACATTGCAACAGGCAAACCACTAATAATTGTAGATTACAATCAAACAAAAGGAGGCGTTGATGAGATCGACTAAAAGTGCTCGATATATTCCTGCAGTCGCAAAACACGTCGTTGGCCGATGGCAATTTTTTATAGACTACTTGATATGATAGGTATCAACTGTTTCGTTGCGTACCAAGCATGTGAAAATATGGACCCCAAATTGAGAAGAGGCCAATTTTTGTTAAATATGGCTCGTGAAATGGTGCTAGATCACATGAAAGCACGTGCATGTAATGAAAGATTACCACGAGAATTGCGCATGACCATCAGTCGAGTTCTGGGAAAAGATCTTCCTCCTCCACCACCAAAATTTCAGCCTGAGACAGGCAGTGGAAGAAAACTGTGTCATATATGTCCATCTAAATTGCAAAGAAAAACAAATTACAACTGCTGTTCTTGTTTGAAACCTGTTTGCTTGCAGTGTTCCAATCCTCTCTGCGATAACTGCCAAGCAAAATGTAGTTTTAAAGACTGAATTTTTAAGACTGAACATGTACTGATCTAACCGTACGATTTAGCTAAAAATCAAACCAAAACTTATTTGATAAGTGTTTTTTAAGGTAAAAAAAGAAGTTCCTCAATATTTGTAAGAATAATTGTTTTTTTTTTTTTTTTTTTTTTTTTTTTTTAAGAGAAGAGTATTTTTTTTTTTTTTTTGGTTATTATAGAACTAAATGAAATAAACCATACCTTGAAAAATCGTCATTTATTTGAAATTTTTAACCTATGCTAGATTGAAAACTATTTACTGTTGTACATAAATAAGGCCAAGAAGGCGCCAGTCAAAAATTTGAGCATGGGAAAACGTTTTAAAAATGAGGTCTGCTAGACCCCATGTCAGTCACATTGTTACAATTAGACCACGTCAGTTGCAGAGGGCTAATTTAAATCATTTAAATTTTAATGTCAATTCCGAAGTTGGCACAATATCTTGATATTGGTTTACTACAAGCACGTTGTCAGCCCGTTCTTTTTATACCCTCCACCATACTAGGGAGGGTATATTAACTTTGTAATTCCGTTTGTAACTCCTCGAAATACTCATGTCAGACACAACAAAGTATATATATTCTTGATCAGCGTAAAATTCTGTCTGTCCGTCTGTCTGTTGTAATCACGCTATCTTTCGAACGAATTGAGATACAAGGCTAAAATTTTGCACACAGGTTTATTTTTACAGTAGGCAGGTTCAGTTCGTAAATGTAGGTCCACGTTTTCATATAGCCCCCATATAACGGTACCTCTCGATACTCGGTATTTTGATGATTTTAGCGACATTATTCACCGGAATTGTTTCAAACTTGGTATTTAAAGTTCGAAATGGATACTACAGCCTAAGACAGAAAATTGTCTGTGCAGGTCCACGTCTTCGTATAGCCCCCATATAACGGTACCTCCCGATATTCGGTATTTCGATGATTTTAGCGACATTATTCACCGGAATAGTTTCAAATTTAGTATTTGAGGTTCGAAATTGATACTACAGCCTGAGACAGAAAATTGTCTGTGCAGGTCCACGTCTTCGTATAGCCCCCATATATCTGTACCTCCCGATATTTGGTATTTTGATGATTTTAGCGACATTATTAATCGGAATTGTTCAAAATTTGGTATTTGAAATACAACGGTACCTCCCTATATTCGGTATTTTGGTGATTTTAGCGTCTTTATTCACAAAAATTTTTTCAAATTACTCATTTAGAGTTCGTAATGGAAACTCCAGTTTGTGACAGAAAATTGTCTATGCAGTTCCAGGTCTTCGTATAGGCCTAACACACCAGTACCTCCCTATATTCGGTATTTTGACGAGTTTAGGTACAATACTCACCGAAGTTGTTTGAAATGTCGTATTTGAAGTTCGTAATGGATGCTACAGAATATGACAAAAAATTGTCTACGCAGGTTCAGGTCTTCGCACAGCTCCGATATAACGGTACATCCCTATATTCTATACTTTGATGATTTTAGCTACATTATTCGCGTTTATTTCAAGTTCCGAATTTGAATTTGGTAATGACTCATGACAAATAATGCCTGTGTGGGTCCACGTCGTATAGGCACCAATATAACGGCAATATTCGGTATTTTTAAAATTTTACTAAAATTTTTTCAGGATTTTATTTCCAAATTCGTTCCAAATGGTGGAGGGTATTCAAAGTTCGGCCCGGCCGAACTTACTGCTTTTTAACTTGTTTATGCTTATTTTTTAAAAATAATAAATCACAGTTCAGGCCTATATAAGCGGAATAATTTTTATTATAAGTAATGACTCCACAGTAATTTCTAAAGGGTGATTTTTTTGAGGTTAGGATTTTCATGCATTAGTATTTGACAGATCACGTGGGATTTCAGACATGGTGTCAAAGAGAAAGATGCTCAGTATGCTTTGACATTTCATCATGAATAGACTTACTAACGAGCAACGCTTGCAAATCATTGAATTTTATTACCAAAATCAGTGTTCGGTTCGAAATGTGTTTCGCGCTTTATGTCCGATTTATGGTCTACATAATCGACCAAGTGAGCAAACAATTAATGCGATTGTGACCAAGTTTCGCCCTCAGTTTACTTTATTGGACATTAAACCAACCACACGAATGCGTACAGTGTGTACAGAAGAGAATATTGCGTCTGTTTCTGAGAGTGTTGCTGAAGACCGTGAAATGTCGATTCGTCGCAGCAAATGGGTTTGTGTTATTCGACCACATGGAAGATTTTACGCAAAGATCTTGGTGTAAAACCGTATAAAATACAGCTCGTGCAAGAACTGAAGCCGAACGATCTGCCACAACGTCGAATTTTCAGTGAATGGGCCCTAGAAAAGTTGGCAGAAAATCCGCTTTTTTATCGACAAATTTTGTTCAGCGATGAGGCTCATTTCTGGTTGAATGGCTACGTAAATAAGCAAAATTGCCGCATTTGGAGTGAAGAGCAACCAGAAGCCGTTCAAGAACTGCCCATGCATCCCGAAAAATGCACTGTTTGGTGTGGTTTGTACGCTGGTGGAATCATTGGACCGTATTTTTTCAAAGATGCTGTTGGACGCAACGTTACGGTGAATGGCGATCGCTATCGTTCGATGCTAACAAACTTTTTGTTGCCAAAAATGGAAGAACTGAACTTGGTTGACATGTGGTTTCAACAAGATGGCACTACATGCCACACAGCTCGCGATTCTATGGCCATTTTGAGGGAAAACTTCGGAGAACAATTCATCTCAAGAAATGGACTGGTAAGTTGGCCACCAAGATCATGCGATTTGACGCCTTTAGACTATTTTTTGTGGGGCTACGTCAAGTCTAAAGTCTACAGAAATAAGCCAGCAACTATTCCAGCTTTGGAAGACAACATTTCCGAAGAAATTCGGACTATTCCGGTTGCCCAAAATTGGACTTTCCGAATGGACCACCTAAGACGCAGCCGCGGTCAACATTTAAATGAAATTATCTTCAAAAAGTAAATGTCATGGACCAATCTAACGTTTCAAACAAAGAACCGATGAGGTTTTGCAAATTTTATGCGTTTAAAAAAAAAATGTTATCAAGCTCTTAACAAATCACTCTTTAAATAGAAATAAATATTCATGGGAAAAATTATAATTGATGTTACCTACCGTCGGTTTTAGATATCTTGAATAGCCTGATCTTATTTTTCAGCCATATGCTTTTATTTGAGTTTTAAAAACCTATATCTACATCTATAATAGTCCCATGCGAAATCTCGGCTCAATTTTTGAGCTTAGCAACATTTCCCATTCAATTCAATTCAATTGGAATTTGAATTTGCAACGTTTAGAATAGCGTGCTGCTTGGCGTATAGTAATATCCACCTCATAATGAATGCAGAATGAATTCAAAATTTGTAGTTGTAGGTCATAATGAGTCTCAGTTCGTGTGGCGAATCATTGTAATTATAGGTCCACGTTTTGGTATAGTCCCCATATAACGGTACCTCCCGATATTCGGTATTTTGTTGAGTTTTTGCCACAATTCTTCGAGGATTTGTCTAGAAATTGGTATTTGTTGGTTTTAATAGGTTCTAGCTCTTTTGGCGAAACACTGTATATAAAGGTCCACGTTTTTGCCTCATGTAGCCGTGTTTCACTATATTCGGAATTTTGATGGTTTTTGGCTCATTTTCCCATGAATATGTCTAAAAATTGGTATATGTGGAGTTGTATGGAATTGGCTTGAATTCCATCACGAATAACTTTTTTTCTGGAAAATAATCACCAAAATGCTTTTCTACACTTATAAACAATATAATGAGCTCTCACTGTCCGACGAGTGGCTTAGAAATGACAGCAGTCTGAAGTTGGTTGCAGTTTTTTCATTTCACCCTGTATAACCTAAGAAGTGAAAAAGTAATGTGTCTTCGAATAAATTGAAAAGGTTTAATCATTTTTTTTTCGCCAGCAACGAAAGTACTAATTAATTATATCAAAATAAAAAATGGAATACATTTGTCCTTCCTTTCTGGTACGTCCTAAACAAAAGTTCAATATTATTATTCTAAGGGTGCACATCTGTCGGCCGACTGAATTTTTCTAATCGTAGCTCTACAAAATGTATATTCAGGTTTTCCTGTAACCAAGAAGAAGAAGAGATGTATTCAAATTTTCCATTTCTTCACACAACTACTGGAATAAATAAACTTGTAAAGTTATTGTTTTGATGTAATTTACACTACTTTTGAAACCAGTGCTTCTCCTCGAAGGCTACAATTAGTCAAAAAAAAAAAAAAAAAACAAAAAAAAAACACGAAAACTTTTTAAAGAACTCTTTTAACCACGCTGCTATTTTAGCCGCACATAGCCCACACTATAACTACGGCTTACTCTTCTTATCGGTCCAAATTTAGGGGCCCCACACTACTTTTCCTCGAGACCCACTAGTCTAGGCTCATTATGGTACTTATTAGTCACTAACAAAATTGGAACCAAGAAGCGCATATAAGGCTCCCGATAAACAGTCACTGCCTCACTAAGTGTCAAAATGAAGGGAAACAATTGAAAATCTTCTCTGTAACTGGCCGAAAGCATTACATAGCGGACTGGACATTTTAGTTCGGCCGTTACCACACAAACACGTTTAGACAGTAGGAATATATCTTGGAGACCTCGTTAAACTTTTCAACATGCAACTTTAAAAATAAATATTAGTAGCAGGATAAAAGTCGTTACACGAGTTTTCCACAAACACTAACCAACCGGTATAGGAAATGTATACACATTTATCTCTTGTGACACAATTAATAAAAAAATGTTTTCGAATTTATAGTTTGCTCATCCATAATCGTCATCTCTTAATTTTATATTGCAGCAAATCTTTTGTTCTATAAGTCGTCTTATTCTGGACAATTTCACAAATCCATTGTCCGCAAAGTTTCCAAGTCACATCTTTCATTTTTTTTTCCTGGCTTGGGTATCTACTCTGCCTTAAGTTCATTTAATCTGTTTCGTTCTGCGACATTATAACATGAATTTCTACTTTCGTCAACCTCATCAGTTTTAGTTTTTTCGTAATTTTTTTGCCTCTTTTCTGTGCAGTTTCCATCAGATGCCATCCTTAAGTAAAAGTAAAGCTGTTATGTTCTGTGTTCATACATATAATATCAATCTATCTAGAAGTTTCCTTAACTTTATTGTATTCCTTTATGTCCTTTTGTTCCTTTGTTTTTTCAATGAATTTCCTGCACTTTTTCTTCGTTAATTCGAGCAGCAACTTTTTTGTGTTGGCAGTTTTGTATATTCTCGAAGATTGGTAGGTCGGTCCTCCATCATGTCTTCTGTGAACCAAACCGAAGTTGTATGACAAAGTTCGATTTTTCTACCATGCTTTTTTGTTCCCTTCTTCTCTTTATTCTGTTACTTAGCCTTGTAATGTTTAGTGATGTTTGATCAAGTTAATTTAGCAGGAAATTATAATTGTTTTAAAGTTTCATTCTATTTCAACAGATTTTTATCCATTTGTCGTTCCGAAAAAGTTATATTTTTCGTCTTCTTCTTCTTTTGTGATGAATGAATGTTATAAATTGTTTAAACTTATTCATTGGGTTTGGTAAGTACGAGTGGGTGTGTGTGTTGCTGTATAAAAGAATGAATGGAATCAAGAGAAAATATTGTGTTTACCAATGTAGTTCATAATGTGTTTTATGATGTGGTCATATTGATTGTCAGCTGGTAATACAAGTCAAGGAGTCCTATTGCCAAAACTTGTAAGGAGCATTAGATTAACCATGAACCAATCTCTTAAGTACTTGTGTAAAAATGCATACGCTCTCAAGTAGAAATTGAATATTTTTGAAAAAATATACCAAAAAAGTCAACATTTCAATATTATTTTCGTTAGTACTGTATAGAACCGTTTTTCGAGACCAACATTTTTCAAGGAAAATTATAACTCCGAAGTTAAACGATATGATCTAAAACTTAATACTATTTTCGTTATTTTCCTCAACACCCCAGGGTGAATCGTTTTTATAGTCAAACATGTAAACAAAGCCTACATTTGAGCGGGCCGATTGTGGGATACTCTACAACATTGTAATTTACGATAAATTTCAATATGGACAATAATGCACTCATCTCTTCAGATATTAGGATATATATTTCTCGTCTCATATTTCGGTCTCAAGAGGTAATACATTCCTGTTTCAAGGTCATTGTTGTAAATATAATTATAACCCAAAACTATATATTAGGGATATTATAAGTTTGATTGGGCCAACAATTATGCAACTTTTCGACATATTCGAAACACCTCCGAACTGAGCCGATCTAGCTATGTATGTATGGATGTTAGTTAGACCGCTTATAACTCAAGAACGGCTGGATGGATTTTAATAATTCTCACCAATTCAGAATGCAGCTTTGGTATAAAAGAATAAATTCTAGAAAAATTGCATAAAAATATGCCAATAAAAAGTGTTATTTATTTGCCCT
The DNA here is from genome assembly GCF_030504385.1 of Musca domestica. Taxonomy (NCBI): domain Eukaryota; kingdom Metazoa; phylum Arthropoda; class Insecta; order Diptera; family Muscidae; genus Musca; species Musca domestica. Next base: position 25,169,302 of record NW_026712328.1, on the reverse strand, counting down.
CCGCCTTTGAGGGTCCTCTACATATTTGTCACAGACCACATGACATACATATATACAGGGTGAGATGAAAAAACTGCAACCAACTGTCATTCCTTAGTCACTCGTCCCACAGCTGTTAAAATTATTCCAGTGACAGCTCATTATACCCTACACCACAAGGTGGTCATGGTATTGGGTCTTTGTGCATTTGTTTATAACAGGCAAAAGGAAACCCATAGTTCCTTTTGATGATCTGCATAGAATCACATTCTGAGTCGATTTATGCATGTTCGTCCGTCCGTCTGTCCATGTATTTTTGTAATCAAAGTACAGTTCCCATTTATTGCCCTATCCAGATGAAATTTTGCACAAATCATTTGTTTGGCTCAAGGACGACTTAATCGGTCAAAATTTAGATATAGCTCCCATATATATCTTCGTCCGATTTGCTTTTTTTTTGTGCACCAAACATGTAATATCAGTCCGAATAGTATGGAATTTTGCACGTACGATCAGATTGGACCTGAAAATAAGTATGTCCCATATATATTGTTCATCCGATTTGTTATTTTTGTCCTCCGCAGCCGTAATATGCACTCTGTAACAACAATAATTGGAGAAATATATCAAATGCAGCTCAGAAATACTTTTGCTAAATTTTATCGAGATCGGTTCAGATTTGGATATATCTGACATATATAACTTCGTCCGATTTACCTTTGATTGTGCACCAAACGTCTAATATTTGCCCAAATGGGATGAAATTTGGCACTTACGACCGAATTGTGTCTAGAAGCTAGTATGTCAAATTTGGTGAAGATCGGTTCAGATATAACTATTGCTCCCATATATACTGTTCATCCGATTTATTGTATTTGTTACCCACAGCCGTAATATACACTCCGTAACAACGATATTAAGGGAAATATATCAAATACAGCTCAGAAATATCTTTGCCAAATTTTATCGAGATCGGTTCAGATTTGGATATAGCTCCCATAAATATTTTTATCCGATTTCAAATTAATTGTGCACTAAATGGGCAATACAAGTCCGAATTTAAAAGATACAAATGCTTCGGCATATTTAGTCTTTTGAACTTTAAATTATAATTATAATCATAGCGTGTATGATTGAATACTCCCATAAAAACTTTTAATCGTTATGCGGAGCTCTACTAAATTAGCAAAGTGGTGTAGGGTATCATAAAGTCGGCCTGCCCGACTTTAAGACTTTCTTTACTGGTTATATTGTGTACAAGCGTACAAAGCACTTTAATGAGAATTTTTCGGAAAAAAATTTTATTCGTGATGGAATTCAAACGTGATAATATGATTTCCTTATATTTGACTGGAAAACCACAAGTGGCTTTCGTAAGTTTACTCCAGCATTTAAATGTGAATAAATCTTTTGTGTTACGTACCATCGCTCGTTACCGTGATACTGGTAGCGTAGCCCGACGTCAAGGAAGTGGGCGGAAGAAAACAGCAACATCAACATCGTAAAATAAAGAAGCGGCAAGTATTGAAAAATGAGCTCGTGGTAAAGCCATTGTAATTCGAAGAAGTGCAAGAATTTACACCGCAACAGAAAGAAAATAAACTCAAAAGAGCTAAGGAGAATTGCTTTGAAAATTCTAACTGAATTCTCCTACCGATGTTACTGGGGTTTGAAGTTTAAAGTGGAAAACGTTTGAATCCTGCTGCTGCTCTTGTGCATAAATATTTTTTTACCTAATGGTGAAGGGTATTAGAAGTTTAGCCCGGCCGAACTTAATGTATTTTGACTTGTTGTGTATAATTTTTTATTTTTGTAATTTTTTTCTCACAAGAGTTTTCAATTTGACTTACAATAATGTAAATTTTGTAATATTTTTTTGCGCCCTGCGACACCATGTGTTTGGAGGGTCAGAAGGTTGGGTTAAGGTCAAAATAGAATTCCATTGTTTTTGGGAATGCTTACAAAATATTTATTTGGAATTTGTTGGTTGAATTGGAAAAGAAACAGACAATTTTCCAGATTTTGTAGTCATAATGCAGGTCACAAATAACGACCAATCTGCAAGGAATTTCGCATGGTCATCGGATAATTTTTAGTGATGAAATGGACCACAATATGTTGTGCTCTAAATATGTAATTTGAAACTACTCCGGTGAATAATGACGCTTAAATTATCAAAATACCGGTTATAGGGGGCTATACGAAGACATGGAAATAACTCTAGATTACGAAAGAAATTAAGTAGGTTGATAAAATTTGTATCTTATATCTGCCAGATGTTCGGTGTTGAATTCCAGACATATAAGTCCACATTATGGTATAGCCTCTATATAACTGAACCGCTAGATGTAGTATATACCATGTTGTTTTAGTCATCTTTGCAGGCAACTGTGTATATAGATCCAAGAATTGGTATATCCCCATTTAAGGGTACCTCCCGATGTTAGGAATTTTAACAAAGGCGTTCTCTGGCAGATAATTGGCAATAGAAGTAATTGTTTCAAATGTGGTATTTGGAGTCAAAATCTAACTTCATACTTCTTTTCTTAGAAAAAATGTCCTTATGAAAATTTTCGGGATAGTTAACCATTTATTGTTCCAACTCATCCTTATAAATGTCGTCCCCTTTTTATAGGTACTTTAAAGGTCCTAAGGACAATTTGATCCTACATGAGCTAGAAATGGTTAAAAATTGCAGTACTTGAAAATATGGGCCCATGCTACAATTGTTACATGGTAAAATTAAGAAGGTAAAATCATTTCCAATAAGCATACCCATCTCTGCATTTCCTGTAATTTACCTTGTCACATTTCACTACACAAAAACAGGTTTCCATCTCTGATTTGTGTATGTACAATGAATTAATAAATACAAATTTTGACAATGAGATGTTTTCAAATGAATAATTTTTGCAAAAAATTGTAAACATATGATTGCATGACTTTACCTTCTTGATTCTACTATGAATTGTAACCTCATTTCAAATTAGTATGTCAAGCTCGAAATATTCTATATGTTCAACGTAGAAGCACAGTCTCTGATATTGAAAGTTGCTTACTTATCAATAATTCAAAGCTTTGATTCCATAAAATTTTGAAAAATTATACATGTGTACGCCTTTATGATTGTAACATAAAATAAATATTATTGCAATTTTAATTTTCGTCACTATTCATTTTTATATCTGTCAAAATTACTGACATGAACATTTCTAATTTCAAAACTGTTTACAATGCCGACACACATGCATATGCAAATGTGGCTATAATAGCGTTTACCAATGGTATCAATGCAATGGCGAGGCCCTAATGGACATAAAACTGCATGCATCCATATAGTATTACTGTTCTCGTTGTTGTTGCTACATTCAAAACTGATTCAATTCAATATTCAAACTGGGAAATATGCAAACCAATTGTGAATGGTGATAATGGTTAGCGCCCAAGCTATGTCATGTCGGTGCGGTTCGGTTCAGTTGCAGCGTTATTTTTTGCATATATTAATATTTGACACAATAATAATTTATAGCGAAAAAGCCATAACTGAACAGCCATCGTCGTTTTGAAGCGACAGACAGTCCGACTGTTAGCTAGATATTCCGCATACACTGAACGCAGTTACACTCACTCACTCATCGAAACAGTAACCAAATGTACATTTGATGGCAAATAATGAAACCGAATAACTTCATATGCGCATTTTACAATGACACTCATCAGAGCGATACAGACTACAGCTACTGCCAAAAAAGCACCAGGCAGACAATATACTGAAAATATAAGCAGAACAGCAAGACGGCTAGAATGTGGTGGCCTGGTTTCGGGGTAAACAAATTACAAATGGTCATACGCATAAATTTTACGCTATCATTTCGGTACAACTGACCGTCTGATAAAACATTTGCTAAATACCATTTAAAATGGAAATAATCATAATCACCACCAACGCACATACCTTCCATGTAGCCGGCATTAACATTAGCATGGCCAGAGAGTCATCTGCACCATTTCTCCATTTATCGTAGTCATCCTCATCATCTACATCGTCATCAGCTTCGGCATCAGTGTGACCATCAATGACAGTCATGAGGCAGCAAGAGGCGTTTCACGACAATTTCGTATAATTTGCGGATACGCTTAATATGTAATTCCCCCAGGTGCTCATTATTCACACATATCCGTTGTGTTTGTACTCGGTGTTTTCAAAAACAAACATATGCACACACATTTGTATGGATGTGTATACGCTTCTGGCCATGTGTGCACGCATAACAGTAACCACAAGTACACAAAACATTCGCACACTATTCCAATTATGTATATTCCCTGCAGAAAACGGTGGAGGTATTGATGAACTGCGAGTGGTGCTACACTGATGAAAAAGTGAGTAGTATCAATGGTTGTAGGCGGCGAGTACTGCTTGACTACTCGCAAGTGCTGCACTGTTTTTTTTTTATAATTGCATATATTGGTAACACTGTCAGCATCTGATTATGCATATTTGTGATTTGTGTTTTGTGCATTGTGTGGACTTGCAAGTAAAATATTTGTTTTTTTTAAGTGAAAAAGAAAAGAAAGTGTATGTAAAAAATGAATAAGCGTACCTGAGAGACTGAGACTTAAGTTTTCCTTTTTATAAATGCCATAAATGCCAACGAAGTACAAATTTTTTTTATTAATATTATTTAGTTTTTTAATACTTTACTATTAAAACCAAATAAGTGCCTTTTTTTGAAATTATATACTTTACTTAATTTCTATTTTGTAATTTAATATTGTTTTGAAATAAAAATAGCTGAATGAAAACAAAATCTGTCTTTCGTTCTTTTAATTATTCGCAATGGCAATGCGAATAATTACGTTCGTGCAGTATGTTCAGTTACTTTCTTTCAATGGCGACTGATGCAAAATTCAGCAGTCGCTCACCCCTCACAGAGCGCTGCAAAAGCGAGTACTGATTTTCACACGACAGTCCAGTGTAAAAGTCAGCAGCTCTTACCGTTAACGGGGAAATGAAGAGCGAGTGGTCGGTATCGCTTGGTGAGTACTCGAGCAGCACTGCGGTACTACTCTTTTTTTTTGAAGGGTTCTCCCAAACACACACACACACACATGTGACGAATAATCGGATGGACTGTGATTTTGTTTACTTTTATCCTCGCGGATGCAAAACTCGCGTATGAAACTGGTAAGTGTCCGCTATTTCGTGAGCGAAAAGTTTACTTAGTAAGAGAGCGGAAATCGATCGTATTTAAAATCGATAGATTCTCAATTGACCAAATATTACACCCTAGTTCCATATTTAAGTACACTGTCCCCATTTCTCAAGAAGTTGATCATTTAAGTAGACAGCCAATTTTTATGTATTACAGTTTTTAAATACACTACAAATTTTTATACCCTCCACCAAAAAAAGTATGGAGGGTATATTAAGTTTGTCATTCCGTTTGTAACTCATCGAAATAATCATTTTAGACCCAACAAAGTATATATATTCTTGATCAGCGTAAAATTCTAAGACTATTTAGCCCTGTCCGTCCGTCCGTCCGTCTGTCCGTCTGTCCCTCTGTTGTAATCACGCTACAGTCTAAACGATTTAAGATAGGAAGCTTAAATTTGCACAGATCTCTCTTTTGTCTGCAGGCAGGTCAAATTCGAAGATGGGCTATATCGGTCCACAACATCGTATAGCCTCCATATAACGGTACCCCCCGGTATTCGGCATTTTGATGATTTTAGCCACATTTTCAATGGAATTGTCTTAAAACCCACACAAGTAGTTCCTTGCGAGTACTTTACCCCCTGAGAGAGAATTGTCTATACAAGTCCGCGATATCGTACATCCCCCATATAACGGTACCCCCCGATATTCGGTATTTTATGATTTTACCCACATTTTTCATCGGAATTGTCTGAAAATCTACACAAGGAGTTCCTTGTGGGTACTTTATACCTCGGCAGAGAATTATCTATATAGATCCACGATATCGTATAGCCCTCATATAACGGTAGCCATATTTTTCAACGGAATGGTCACAAGGGGTTCTTTGTACACAAGGGGTTCTTTGTGAGCACTTTACCCCCGACAGAGAATTCTCTATATGTCAACGATAACGTATAGCTCCCATATAACGGTACCCCGCGATATTCGGTATTTTGATGATTTTAACCACATTTTCCAATCGTATTGTCTGAAAATCCACACGGATTTCTTTGTGAGCACATTACCCCTGAAACGGAATTGTCTATTTAGGTCCACAATATCGTATATCCCCCATATAACGGTACTCCCCTATATTCTGTATTTTGATGATTTTAGCCACTTTTTCCAATGGAATTATCTGAAAATCCACACAAGGAGTTCCTTGTAAGTATTTTACACGCAGACATAGATTTGTCTTTATAGGTCCACAATATCGTCTATCCTCCCATATATCGGCACCTTCCGATATTAGGTATTTTAAAGATTTTGGATTTTATTTTTTTGAATATTTTCTAATTCGTTTCAAATGGTGGAGGGTATTCAAAGTTCGGACCGGCCGAACTTACTGCTTTTTTACTTGTTCTCATATAAGTTTGGTTTGAAACTACAATTGGTTATGATGATCTTGACCATGACATTTTCTTTGTTTTGTTGTCTATTTCTGATTGATGATTTCATAAAACTGATTTTAAGTTTTTTTTACGCTTACATTCATTGATATCACGGTACCACAAAATAACAGGTAAATTATTCGCGTAATAACCTATTACAACGCAACCACTAAAATACCCTTTTTTTCGCGGAAAATTAAAAATTTCAATTTTCAATGGTTAACTACAAATTATTATTACTTCAGATTTGGTCCTTTTTATACCCTCCACCTTGGAAAGGAGGGTATATTAACTTTGTCATTCCGTTTGTAACATCCCTAAATATTCGTTTTAGACCCCATAAAGTATATATATTCATAATCAGCATAAAATTCTAAGTCGATTTAACGATGTCTGTCTGTCTGTCTGTCTGTCTGTCTGTCCGTCTGTCTGTCTGTCTGTCTGTCCGTCTGTCTGTCTGTCTGTCTGTCTGTTGAAATCACGATACAGCCCACATTATTTGACGTAGAGCTCCAAAATTTAGCAGAGCTATTTGCATTGTGTCTAGGATGGTTGGTATTGAAAATGAGATATATCGGTCCACGTTCTGGTATAGTCCCCATATAACGGTACCTCCCGATATTCGGTATTTTGATGATTTATGCCACATTTTTTCACGGATTTGTCTTAAAATTGGTATTTGTAGGTCATAGCGGCTCCCTGAGCGTGTGGCAAAACATTGCATGTATAGGTCCACGTTGTGGTATAGCCCCCATATAAAGGAACCTCCCGATATTTAGTATTTTAGTTTTTTTTTACCACATTTTTTCACCGATTTGTCTAAAAATTGGTATTTGTGGGTCATAATGGTTTCCAGCTCCGGTGGCGGAACATTGCATGTATGGGTCCATAATTTGGTATAGTCCCCATATAACGGTACCTCCCGATATTCGGTATTTTGATGATTTATGCCACATTTTTTCACGGATTTGTCTTAAAATTGGTATTTGTAGGTCATAGCGGGTCCCTGAGCGTGTGGCAAAACATTGCATGTATAGGTCCACGTTGTGGTATAGCCCCCATATAAAGGTACCTCCCGATATTTAGTATTTTAGTTTTTTACCACATTTTTTCACGGATTTGTCTGAAAATCGGTATTTGTTGGTCATAATGGGTTCCAGCTCCGGTGGCGAAACATTGTAAATATAGGTCCACGTTTTGGTATAGCCCCCATATAACGGTACCTCCCGATATTCGGTAATTTGATGATTTTTGCCACATTTTTTCAGGGATTTGTTCGAAAATTGGTATTTGTTGGTCATAATTGGTTCCAACTTCGGTGGCGAAACATTGCATGCATGGGTCCATGATTTGATATAGCCCCCATATAACGGTACCTCCCGATATTCGGTTTTTTTTATGGTTTTTGCCACATTTTTTCACTGATTTGTCTAAAAATTGGTATTTGTGGGTCATAATGGGTTCCAGCTCCGGTGGCGAAACATTGTAATTATAGGTACACGTTTTGGTATAGCCCCCATATAACGGTACCTCCCCATAATCGGCATTTTAATGGTTTTTGCCACATTTCTTCTAATGTTTCTTTTACCCTAAGGTGGAGGGTATTAAAAGTTTGGCCCGGCCGAACTTAATGTTTTTTTACTTGTTTATTCTTTCTACCAATCCTCATAGTTTTCTTCTTTCTTCAATTTCGCAACCAATCTAAACATACATGGTAAATAATATAAATACAGGTTTTATTTTCATAATATTGAATTGTATTAGTAATTTTTGCATTATCAAAAACATCAAACAACTAATTTTTCTCACAAATCGTAAACAGCACATATGTGGTACACTACCGTTACATTATTTTATTTAGTGTTCCGCCATGTGGTACACTACGGTTTTGTAGTGCTCCGGCTGCGGTACACTACGTTTTTATACCCCACACCACATATTGGTAAGGGTATTATTTCTTTGTGCATTTGTTTTTAACATGGAGAGGGAAACGAGATAGACCCATAGTTCCTTTTGTTGATCAGCATATAATCACATTTTGAGTCGATTTATGCATGTCCGACCGTCTGTCCATGTATCCAGGTCGCATTAATTATTCGATTGAGATGAAATTTTCTAAATAACATTGGTTTGGCTCAAGGACTGATATTTAGCACTAGATATCAGATACAGTCTAGCAATTCATAGATCAAATTTTATTAAGTTCGGTTTAGATTTGGATACAGCTCCCATATATATCTTCATCCGGTTTGGGTTTCTTGTGCACCAAATGGCCAATATCAGTCCAAATGGTGTGAATTTCGGCACTTCCGACCGAATTTAGTATAGAAATAAGTACTTTAAATTTGGTGGACATCGGTTCAGATACAGCTATAACTCCCATAAATTTGTTTCATCCGATTTAGTGTTTAAGTCCCTCACATTGGGAATATATACCCCACAAAAATGTTATTTAGCAGATAGATATTAGATTCAGCCCAGCAATACATGATTGAAATTTTATCAAGATCGGTTCAGATTTGAATATAGCTCCCCTATATATCTCCGTCCGATTTTAGGTTCATTGGGCACCAAGTGGTTAATATTAGTCCCAATGAATCTTCGCACTTCAACCGAATTTAGCATATATTTGTTTCATCCGATTTAGTGTTTAAGTCCCTCACATTCGGAATATACACCCCACAAAAATGTTTTTTAGTATCAGATATTAGATTGAAACCAGCAATGCCTGATTCAAATTTTATCAAGATCGGTTCAGATTTGGATATAGCTCCCCTATATATCTTCGTCCGATTTTATGTTCATTGGGCACCAAATGGTCAATATTAGTCCAAACGAATCTTCGCACTTCAAGCGAATTTCAAATTTGCACCCATATATATGTTTCACCCGATTTGGTGTTTAAATCTCCAACTTTCGGACTATGCACTCTACCATAATCATATTTTGTACCAGATATCTCATAGAGTTCAGAAATGCCCACTATAAACTTTTCTTTTACGAAAGCTCTACTAAATATGCATAGTGGTGTAGGGTATCACATAGTCGGCCCCGCCCGACTTTTGAGCTTTCCTTACTGGTTTAGTGCTCCGACTGCGGTACAGTACGATTTTCGTTGTGCTCCGGTACAGTATCACTAAAATAGTTTTTAAGGGTTGTGCTCCTGTACGGTACATTATCTTAGTGTACCACTCCACCTCGTAACGGTACAGTAACAGACGGTCTATTTTCAAACGCTGGACATAAGACACCTATTCTGAATAGGATCAAAATTCTACTATGCCCGTCCTGTCTGTCCTACCGTCCGTTGGCGGTGAGAGTATTTGCGGTATATATTTGAAACTTTGCACATGCGTTCATATTATTTTTACGATTATTGATATTGAAAATGTCGAAGAGAGGGGTGAAATCACAAAAAGCGGAAAAAATTAAATTTGACTTTTGGCATAAATATTAAAAACGATTATGGAACACAAAATTCTCCTTCAGTCATACGTTCTTTAGTTTCCTAATTTCACAGTGCAAAAGTAGAGAAATGTTTCGCTTTTTTGACAAGTAGAAGAAAAAATAGTTTTTGGGTTTTTTGAAGCGTAATTAGTGCCATGGCGCGTGCTGAGTCCTGTTAGTCCACTGTCTGCGGCCAACATGTTTGCGCGCCCAAGGCTTTAAGAATATTTTCGCGATAATATTCGGCATTTATTCTGATGTCACGGTCGAATAATACGAGCGGAGAGCGACCATCGGCTGTTATGGCTGCCCACACCATCACCATGGCCTGCGCTTGAGTTCTGGTGGCCAACCGAAGGAGACCTCTTTGGCAAGTAAACACAATTATTTTGTTTGTTTTCTCATCGGAGAAAACCAAATTCGGCAGTTCACCACTTTTGGCCAAGCGAAGCAGCTCTTTAGCTCTTTTGAGTCTATTTTCTTTATTTTGCGGTGTACGTTCGAGCTCATTTTTCAATATTATCCGTATGGAATATTGCGATATGTTCAGCTCACGAGTCATTTTTCGACAACTGCGACGTGGGTTTCGATCAAGTCGCTTCTTTACTTTTCGATCCATTTCTGCTGATGTTGCTGTTTTCTTCGCTACGCTACCAGTATCAGGGTAACGAACGATGGCACGAGACACAAAATATTTATTCACATTTAAATGCTGGAATGCTCTAATGATAGCCACTTGTGGTTTTCCAGCCAAATACAATGGAATCACACTATCACGCTTGAATTCTATCACGAATACATCTTTTTTTTGTCTGGAAAATTCTCACCAAAATGCTTTTGTACGCTTGTAAACAATATAATAAGCTGTCACTGGAATAATTTTAACAGCTGTCGGACGAGTGGCTTAGAAATGACAGCAGTCTGAAGTTGGTTGCAGTTTTTTCATCTCATCCCGTATAGATTTAATAAATACTAAGAGAGTTGTATTTCGTTACACTCTTATAATCTGTTATGTTCATGGTTATGAATATCAACATGAGGAATGTATGATTATAGAACGAAATTATATTCATTTTCCGTGATATTTTATGAAGGGATTTGTGCTGTGCCCAGTATTTCACTTTTCCTGTTTTCTGTGTTGTTTTTCTTTTTTTTTTTTCATTCAGCCTTCATTACTCTCTTGGGAGTTACACATACCCAACCGACATTTACATTCATTCATTTGTCCATTAATTAATGAGCGGTATGGGATATAGATTAAGTTAATAAAAACCCAAACAATTTTCTGGAATTTTAATGAAGCTTTGTATATTGGCCAAGGTCTGTCCACTGGCATTGTAAAGTAACAAAATAATTCTCAATCGATTTCAAGTCAAATATAAATGTTATGTGTTTTATTCGCATTTGTACACATACATGAGCTTAACAAAATGACTTATTTCAATTTAATTAAAATATTTATTGTTATTTTTAATGCACGGAAATGTTAAAAAAAATTTTTGCACTTGAACTTTTTGTCTTTAAGAAAGTAATTTTAATTTCGAATTTATTCCTTACGATTCATTTTTTCTTGCCAATACTACGCATTAATGGTAATGATGTTAGAAGATACCTTCAATTCCACAATTCTCGTTTTATTAGTTCGGTAGTGGCAATTAGTACCCTTTAGCATTAAAGGTACTACATGATTTCTACACACGAATTTTTAAACATTTCCAATATAATTTATCTTATTTTGATTTTACACTGTACAATTTATGAGATTATGATTGTCACCCAGGAAACCCTTTGTTTTTTTTTTACTCCGAATGAAAAACAACTTTCCCATTCATTTGACATTTTTATTACACAATTCTAGGCTATTACATCGCCACAAAAGCTAACATAAATTGTAACATTTGCAATTGTTTTATAGTTTTTCGAAGCATTTGCCGTTGGAATTTGTGATGCGACGATATGGCATATACTATACTGGATACTTGTCGACAATAAACCAGAGCCTTATTGAAAGAATACTGTGTAGAGCGGAGAGATCTTAATAATAGAAAACTTAACATTGATAATAGGCTTATATTTTGGAAAGCAAGCTTGGCACTAAAAAATACCAAAGTGTCGATCACCTCAAGCAAGCGCTTCGCCGGGAATGGGCCGAAATACCGCAGAGCAACATTCGAGCAGCGTGTGACGGTTTCATTGGCCGTTTGAAGGCCATTATTTGTGTCAAAGGTGATTAATTCGAACAAATCCACCCTTATTCTAAAATTTGATGCTATTTCCGACATTTTTGGCTTTCATACAAAAAAAAAAAAAAAAAATAAAATAAAATAAAAAAAATGTAAAAATTATGGCGTTTGACATTGTTGCATTTTTATACCCTCCAGCATACATAGTATGGAGGCATACATACATAGGCATACATACATAGTACATATACATTTTTTAAATTCCACTTGGAACTGGAGATATAGCATCAGAATCGGAGGTACCTCCCAAAAATTTAGATTTTATATGCACATGTCTATGGATCGATTAGAGATATAGTCTCCAAAAATAATTTTGCAAAATTATATTGAAATTGGTTCACATTTGGATATAGCTCCCATATATATTTTCGACCGATTTCATTCATTTGAAGCACCAAACACGATACTTATGTTCGATTCCAATGAAATTTGGAATGTGTGAAGCAAATAAATTAGTCAAATTATATTGAAATCGGTTCAGATTTAGATATGGTTCCCATATATATTTTCGGCCGATTTCATGCATTTGATGCACCCAACTCGCTATGTATCTCTAATTTCAATGAAATTTGGAATGTGTAACGGAATTTCAAACGAATATACGTTTGTCAAATTATGTTGAAATCGATTCACATTTGGATATAGCTCCCATGCATATTTTCGGCCGGCATGAGTGAATCAATTTGGTAAACAAATTAATTTGCCCAATTATTTTGAAATCAGTACAAATTTGGATATAGCTCCCATATATATTTTCGGCGGATTTCGTTTATTTGATGCCTCAAACACGATATGTATGTTCGATTCCAATGAAATTTGGAATGTGTTACAGGATTTTTGTCGAATATAAATTTGTCAAATAATATTGAAATCGATTCAGATTTGGATGTAGCTTTTTAACCGATCTCACATATTTTATGCACCAACACCATAAATATATCCGATTCCAATAAAATTAGGACAGAGAAATTTGATACCAAAAAAAAATTATATTGAAATCGGTTAAGGTTTGGGTGTAGCTCCCGTTTTCATGTGTGTTATGCATCAAACACAATATGTATGGCAGATTCCAATGAAATTCAGAGTATGTGGCGGAATTTGGTTACAATAATAAACTTGACAAATTAATTAGATATCGGTTAAGATTTGGATATAGCTTCCATATATATATTCTCGGCCGATTTCACATATTTGACGCAACAATTTCAATAAAATAAGGAAGGTCTGACGGAATTTGGTGTAAAAGTAAATTTTGTCAAATTATATTGAAATCGGTTAAGATGGGGATATGATTTTACTAAGAAGCATTGGCCCACAACGCCTTTGCAATGGAATTAGGCGTACAGTAAAAAACTACACAACAATTGAATTGACGATACGATTATTACTGGGAAGTATGTTGCTATATCGAATTCTTTAACAGCAACAGAAATGCCACTTAACTTCAAAAGATTGCAGTTTCTTGCACGCTTGGCATTTGCTATGAAATTAATAAATCCGAAGGACAAACCCTTTGTGTGCGGACTAAATTTGTCCCTACTTTTCTCATGGCCAACTGTACATGTCATTTCACGCGTTGATAGACAGAACTATTTATTTATTTATGCATTAAAGCATTACATTTTTTATACCCTCCACCATACATAGTATGGAGGGTATATTATGTTCATCACACCGTTTGTAACTCATCGAAATAATCATTTTAGACCCAACAAAGTATATATATTCTTGATAAGCGTAAAATTCTAAGACGATTTAGACCTGTCCGTCCGTCTGTCCGTCTGTTGTAGTCACGCTACAGTCTAAACGAATTAAGATAGGAAGTTAAAATTTTGCACAGATCTCTCGGTCCACGATATCGTGTATCACCCATATAACGGTACCCCCCAATATTCGGTATTTTGATGATTTTACCCACATTTTTCAACGAAATTGTCTGAAAATATACACAAGGACAAGGAGTTCCTCGTGGGTACTTTATCCCTTGGAAGAGAATTGTCTATATAGATCGACGATATCGTATAGCCCCCATATAAAGGTACACCTCGATATGCGGTTTTTGATGATTTTAGCCACATTTTTTAATGGAATGGTCTGAAAATCCACACAAGAGTTCCTTGTGAGTACTTTAACCCTGACGTGGAGTTTTCTATATAGGTTAACGATATATAGTATATACGATATATATGTATATCCCCTATATAACGGTATCCCCGATATTTGGTATCTTTATGATTTTAGCTATATTTTCCAATGGTATTGTCTGAAAATCCACACAAGGAGTTCTTTGTGAGCACTTGAACCTCTAAAAGGCATTTGTCTATATAACGGTGCCCCGATATTCGCGATTGTCATGATTTTAACCACATTTCCCAATGGAATTATCTGAAAATCCACACAAGGTCTTACTTGTGACTACTTTACACCCTGACATAGATTTGTCTATATAGGTCTACAATATCGTATATTCCCCCCATATATCGGCACCTTCCGATATTAGGTATTTTAAAGATTTTAACAGAATTTTCAATGGATTTATTTTCTTTGAAAACTTTCTAATTCATTCCAAATGGTGGAGGGTATTCAAAGTTTGGCCCGGCCGAACTTACTGCTTTTTATTTGTTTCATCTCATCCTGTACTTTATAGGGTCTACGACGAATATTTGGAGGTTTTACAAACGGAACGACAATGTTATTGTACACACCTTTCCAAGTTTGAAAAAGGAAAAATATATACATTTGAGGTTCTTAAATCCTCATATATATTCAAAAAAAGTTTACACTTTATGAAGCTTGTATATTTGGTATACATAGTGTTATAAAACAAAAAAATGAGCTGATTCGCATTAATATGAGCTTTTGAGGTATTTAAATGTAAACTGAGACGTGCAATTATTCAAATAAAATAGCTTTTCAATCCAGTTAAAATCGTAATAGGATTGTCTGTTGGCACATTTCAAACGTTTTCCATTGCTTTTATCGCGCCACCACATATAATAGTGACATAAATTTATACAATTGTTTGGAGTTATACAGAGTTTATATCTTGTTTTATTTTTGGAGGCTGTCGAAATTCACGGTAATGAAAAGCCACTAAAATACTGAAAGAAGATTAGTAATAATAAAAAAAATTATGAAATACCGAGGCTGATATTACATAAAATCTATTAAATTAATTGCTAAAGAGTTCAAAATAAATTGAAAGCTGCTTCCATATGTACATACATACATGTACACTGAGGGAAAAATCCCGTTGCGAAATCAAGCACGTATGTTGTCATTTTCGCAACGACCCGTTGTTATATTTTTCAACAACGGCTGTTGGTGAATTGTGCACGAACGTGCTCAAATTGACACCGAGACGTGGTCAACTTTCGGTACCAACAACAGCCGTGCTTAATTTGTCCATTTGTAATATTGGTAATTGCAGCCGATTACACACGAGTAAAAAATGACAACGGTGGTGCATGATTCACACACGGTCGTTGTCAATATGACACCGGTCGTGTATGAATTATGCACCACCACCTGCATAATGATGCACCACCGTTGTTACTTTGTACACCGACGTGCATGAATCGTACACGATCGTTGCCATTTTAGCAACTACCGTGTATGAATCATGCACCACCGTTGTCATTTTTTTTACTCGTGTGCAATCGGCTGCATATTTACCATTTTTTCCGTGTTATTGAAAGAGAAAGGACGCATTGTGCAAAAAATTTATTGAAAATGAATAATAATTCGCAAGATCCTCAAAATATCATTGGTGAGTTGTTAGAAATCGATGGCAATATTGTTGTGGTTCGCGATACAAACCATTGCAGCAGTCAAGATGCGGAAAACAATGAGGACGATTATATGTTAAGGGAGTTCTTAAAAGGAATAAATATGGAGTCGCTTTTTGAACAATTAAAAGGTAAGTAAATAAAAATGAATTTTTCAGTTAATCAGTGTAATTAACAAAGAATTTTCTTTTTTGTTCTTTTAGCATCACATGTAACATTTCGCAGCTTGCAGTACTTGAAAAAAAGAAGATTTAAAGGAAGCAGTGCCACCATTGGGACTGCGTGTTGAATTCAGAGAAAAGCTCTTTGCTTGGAAAAAACGAAAGGTACGTATTATTTGTTTTACAGAGTTGAACTCAGTATTAATATTGTCATAACAATAGCTCGGGATTGATGACGAAACTATGTCAGTTCCATCTAAAATAGGTGAATGGTGGAAACGCAACGAGACACCTGCAAGTACTCCTGGTACTCCCGACACTACAGGTTCGAACTGCTCAAAAGCCAAAGGAATTTTGTCAGAGGTAAGGTAAGAGTAATATTTGTGTAAGCATAGTTAATGTAGTTTTTTTATTTAATATAGGATCTAACGGAATTGTAAACACATACCTCGAAGAGGAAACTAGCGCTTGAATGTAGTAGCGTTAATAAGAAATTAAGTGACGAGCAAAGAGATGATATAATTAATATAATTATTGAAGATATTTTAACCAACAATGTTACTCTTTACACTCAAGACTATATGCGCATATTGGATGAAATTTGTTCCGTTTTTCCTCTTGAAAACGAAATGAGGGTAAGATTAACAATATAAACAACGTATCTGATTATGTAGTTTCTTAACTTATAATATGTCTTTATTTTTAGGATTATTATTACATTTCAAGAAAAGGAAAGAACAACGCAAGCGGAAAACTTTATGCCAAGTATAGAAACAAGAAGTCCAAAAGAATAAAGCTTTTGATTTCCGAGCCTAGCACAAGCAAAGCAGCAACTCACACATCTCCTAATTTTTGTAACAAAGATGTTCCCGAAATTGATGAATCAGTTGAAAATTCATTGAAAGCTTCCTTACTAAGAGAATGTAATGATTGGGGATCGATCTGCGACGCAATTCAGCATTTAGATAGTTTAAGAAACCAAGAGAATTACAACTCAAATGTATTGGAAAATAATTTTCAAGAAACAGGTATTAAAAACAAGTGTATCTTCGAATCTTTACCAAATTTTAACGTCACTGAAAATTTTTGTTTTGATATTATGCATGACATTTTCGAGGGCATATGTGTCTACGATATGTCTAATGTAATTCTCGGGCTGATTCAAGAAAATATTGTTACGTTAGATTGTATTAACAGCAGAAAATCTTTATTCCAATTTGGAGAAATTGAAGTGGGAAATAAATCTGGACCACTAGATTTATGTAGATTGAAAAACTATAACTTAAAAATGACAGCTAGTGAAACTATGTGTTTTACTAATTTTTTACCTTTAATGGTAGGCGATTTAATTCCTTTCTCCAACGATCACTGGAAAGTTTTTATAATATTATTACAAATAATCGATTTACTTTTAAGACCAAGTTATATAGAAGACGATTTAATAAAATTGGAAGAATTAATTAGAGATCACCATTCACTTTATATAACATTATACGGTTCGTTAAAACCGAAACACCACTTTCTTGTCCACTATCCCACAGCTATCCGAAAATGTGGTCCCCTTAAATATCTCTGGAGCATGAGATTCGAAGCTAAACACAAGGAAGCAAAAGCCTATTTAGGAAATACTACATCAAGAGTAAATCCCTGTCGTTCATTATCTATTAAGTCTGGATTGAAATTTTCCAATTTTTATTAAAACACGAAGATAACTTAGAACCAAATGTTATCATTAATACGCATACCATCGAAGATTTGGCAAAAGAGGAATATTGTTACAAAAAAAGTAAGCCAGTTTTAAATTACCAAAATTGCAAAGTGTCTGATGACATTTTTTTAAGGGAACTAGGTATAAAAAAAACTATTATTTAGCAACAAATAATGCCGCAATTGAACTTTTCAAAATTAAACATTTAATAATTGAAAATGAAAATGTTTACATTTTATGTAACCAAGTAAAAGTTAAAAACTTTGATTACCATTTACAATCGTATGAAGTTGGTTCTCTGAATGAGGATACAATTTTTTTAATACCAATTTTAGATTTTATTACTTACCCATTTCACTTATATCCTATGAATAATGGAAAAGTTTATTTCAGATTTAAGTTAATTTAATTTGTTTCTATACATTGAATATATGTAATTCGAATTGTTTTGTTAAATCAAATATGTATTTATATTGAATTTATGTAATTGGTTTCGTTCAATAAAATACTTTTCAAAAATGTCGTTTCTTCTACTAAGGGTATAAAATGGAAAAGGAACGGATATCAAAAAATGACCACCATTGATTTCAATCTGACAACGGGCGTTGACAATCCGACAACGGAGCGTTGACAATCTGACAACGAAGCGTTGACGATCTGACAACGAAGCGTTGACAATCTGACAACGGGGCGTGCTCGAAATGACCACGTATGTGCTCATTTCATGCACATCTGTTGTTGAAATCGTTGCCAAAATCTCGGTGTCAAAATGACAACAGCGTGCTCATTTTGACACCAAACGTGGTTGATACACTATCATACACGGATGTGGTCATTTCATACACGGATGTTGTCATTTTTTCTCTGGGTGTACATAAATAAAACAGAGTTTTAGCAGTAGATTTTTAGAGTAACAAATGAAATTCTGTGGAGTACTTATTGTATATGGTAAAATATACCGAGATTGAGCGTGATATTTTTAAACTCTCCTCCATAATTTGTCATTCCCTGCGTAAATACTCAAAATAATTATGTTAAACCCTGTATATATACTAGGTTCCTAACCTCAAGTAATTTTGACTATCTTCAATATTTGATATTAACCACCTTAGTATGTAGCTTACATTGAAGGCTAACATTTTGAATGTTTTAGACGCAGTTTTCTTACCGTTTTCCAGTTCCAGTAGGAATTCTCAAAAAGAATAACTTCATTGGCAAAATTTTTAGATTTGATCAACTGTTCCAAATATTTAAATGTGTCCTTATAAGACTCTTAAGTCAGTTCCTTGTGGTAAAGATTTTATAGACAAATATTTTCTGGTGCTTTTGTATATCTCATTTGATATTTTAGTTTTACAGGAACCAAATATACTCTCCGCATTACAATTTTCGCAGCATAAAATTTTCCAGATTTTCCGTAAGTAAAAGTTCATATTTCGTTATCTTTATAGCATTTATACGACGTTATTACCCAAATGCGCCTGGCCAAAAACTCTACTCAAATCTGTCAATGTTGAAAGAATTTTAAATAAACATTATTTTTACATATATATTTTACTAATATATTTAAATTTTCTAATAAGACTATTTAGATTCAAACTACTAATAGACGCCCTGTCAAAGCTTGAAATTGTCAAGTTTATTATTACAGCATTACATAAAGCAATTTAAAAAAGTTAGTTTTATCCAGCAATTAGTTTTAGTTTTCCACCGGTTGGAAAACAACTCATGTAAAAATATATCTTTAAAGCTGAAATTCCAATATTTGATAATACAAATTTCAAAAAATTCTATAAAAAATGTGGCTACATCGAATTCGGAGATAATCGGTTCAGATACAGCTATAGGTCCCATATATATGTTTCATCCCATTTGTGTTTAAGTCCCTTACATTCGTAATATGTCGAATGCATATTTTGTACCAAATAACTTATAGAGCTCGGAAATACCTTTACCAAATTTTATAGAGACCGGCTAAGGCTTGAATATAGCTCCCATATATATCCGTAATTCGATTTCTGGTTTTTTATGCAAATAATGGCTAATATCTTCCCAAATGGAGAGGATTTCGGAACGAACCTTTCCATTTTGTGGAATTCGTCTCCAGTATATATTTTTTTTAACACAATCCTTCCCCAAGTGATATCATGCACTCTATACCATTGTTACTTATATAAAAGATTAAAATGTCTCCGTCAAATTTAGCGAAATCAATTCAGAATTGGGTATGCCTTCAATATATTTGTTCCCTCTGAAACCAAAATGTAACTGCTCTCAAACCAGATGTTGCAAGTTGGTAAGATCTACATCAAATAAATTCTTTTGTTGCGGGAGCTCTACTAAATATACGTAATGGTGTAGCTTTTCCTTACTGGTTTCTTTGCATATTGAATATAACCATTCTCCAATCGGCATACCTATGTTTGTTGAATATTTACTGAATAGCGTAGGTTTTTAATTGAAAATTCATGAAAACTAATGACATAGTTTAAATGGTAAACAAAAAAAGCGAATTCATTTCAATTGCACACTCACATAGACATTTATAGCAATTTAATTCTCATGAGCATTTCATGAAAATTTGGATAATATTCAGTAATTAATTTTGCGGTCACGGCCGCAACATTTGAATAAGAAAAAATTTATTTGATCGCCAATATATTGATAAGAAAAATAAGCAAAAGTGAATTGGATGAATATCGAATGTAGAAGCATATGTATTTACATAAATATGAATAGTTGAAACTACTGACAAATAGAGATTTATAAAATAAGGAAAAAAACACAAAATAGATTTACTCTAATTTTTAAACTATCTGAAACAATAAAAGCCACAGTAATTAATTACAATGCGTTTTAAGTAATACGTTTTTTACTTGTTCACTTTATTAACATAATGGCTGTTAACAATCAATGTATGGAAGAAAAAGTTATCGAGAAACTTGGTTTAAAACTTGATAAATACGTCTCACATTCTAACAATCTGGTAATATGAATTAGGAGTACTTTGTTATCCAAGACTGAAATAGTTCAATGGGGTATTGAAAGAACAAAATATCTTTCATAAAATAAGTAAAACGCACCTAAATGTGACCGAACTTTTAATACCCTCCACCATTTGAAAGAAACTTGAAAATTTTCGAGAAGACCGTTTGAATGATGATACGGGGGCTTTACGAAGATGTGGATCTGCATGAGTAATTTTTTGTCATAGGCTGTAGTACCCAATAAAATCTTCAATTACGAAATTTGAAACAATTCCGGCGAATAATGTATGTATGCATATATATGCAAATATCTATTGATCGATTACAGATACCGTCTCCAAGTTTGGAATGCGTAACAGAATTTGGGACAAAAATAAATTTGCCAAATTATATTGAAATCGGTTCAAATTTGGATATAGCTCCCATATGTGTATGGAATGTGTAATGTTATTACAGTATCCCTGCTCGCTTGGCATTCGCTATGAAATTAATACATCCGAAGGACAAGCCGTTCGTGTATGCAGACTAAATTTGGCATGTTCCCGATTTTTATACCCTCCACCATACATAGTACGGAGGGTATATTAAGTTCATCGTTCCTTTTGTAAGTCATCGAAATAATCATTTTAGACCCAACAAAGTATATATATTCTTGATCAGCGTAAAATTCTAAGACGATTGTGTTCTTCCGTCTGTTGTAATCACGCTACAGCTAAACCAATTAAGGTAGAAAGCTAAAATTTTGCCCAGATCTCTCTATTGTCTGCAGGCAGGTCAAGTTCGAAGATGGGCTATATCCATCCACGATATCGTATAGCCCCCATATAATGGTAACCCCCGATATTCGGTATTTGGATGATTTTAGCCACATTTTCTAATGGAATTGTATAAAAACCCACACAAGGAGTTCTTTGTGAGTACTTTATCCCTTTGCTGAGAATTATCTATATAGGTCCACGATATCGTATAGCCCCCATATAACGTCACCCCCCGATATTCTGAATTTTGATGATTATAGCCATATTTTCCAATAGAATAGTCTGAAAATCCACACGAGGAGTTCCTTTACCTCCTGAAAGAGAATTGTCTATATAGGTCCACGATATCGTATATACCCCATATAACGGTATCCCCCGATATTCGGTATTTGGATGATTTTAGTCACATTTTCTAACGGAATTGTGTAAAAACCCACACAAGGAGTTCTTTGTGAGTACTTTATCCCTTGGCTGAGAATTATTTATATAGGTCTACAATATCGTTTATCCTCCCATATATCGGCACCTTCCGAGATTTTTACAGAATTTTTAATGGATTTTATTTTTATTTTTTGAAAATGTCTTAATTCGTTCCAAATGGCGGAGGGTATTCAAAGTTCGGCCCGGCCGAACTTACCGCTTTTTTACTTGTTTATGTTAGGCTGGTCCTGACCTTTTCACGAGGTGGTATACCGAGCTATTTATTTCTTTACGCAATAGAGTATTACAATAATTACGTTTTTTTTTAATTTCTTTTATTTATTTATTTTTTTTAATCCAACAAATATTCGTATATAAAATATTGAATGCATATAAAATCAAAAGGGGCACCGGCGCCATGTTATTGTCATGGTATATAGCAATGGAATTTGAAACAAGCGGTGCAAATCTTAATTTTTTAAAATGTAAAGGGCATTTTTAAGTGGAATGTTTTTACAGTTGAAAAAAAAAAAACTTAGCCGATCTCTCTTGTTAGTTACAAGAGAATAAGAACCGAATTATACCAAATTTGGTCTTTAATCATTATATATGTTACGACTTTTAAGCAGGAACTAAAATATGGAAGCTTTATCTTAATCGATTTCCACTAAATTTGACCTACCAAATATCATTGATTGCAAGTTATTACTTTTAGAAAGCTTCACTTAAAAAGCTGTATTTGACCGATTAGTTCTAAATTAGTCTGATTTTATATTTGGACAATCGTAGGAAGGAAGGAAATATATTCACATCTGAATCGACAGCAAAGGCATATCTAGACTGAATCTGATATCATCATTGTTATTGCGGCTTTGGGGACTTGAAAATCTAATCGAATGAAAGACAAAATTCAAATGTAAAATATACTTGAAATCGGGTGAAGATTTGTATGGGACCTATAACTAGATCTAGTTTGATGGTCACCAATAGACATCGCAATCAAACAATAAATTCGAACAATACTTTGCTTATAAAAATACATGGACAGACGGGTGTACATTCGGACGGACATGCATAAATCGACTCAAAATGTAATTCTATGGAGATTATCAAAAATAACTATGTGCCAAACTCGTTTCATCCCGCATGAGTGGTTTGGACGAACACTTTTCATTGTCAGCAGTTGGCGAGAATCATTGTCAAGCGGAATATTTGATGTTAAGATTCGATTCCTCACGTGTTCAGCCTATGTTTGCTTGTTATTGTCATTCCGTTTGTAACTCCTTGAAATATTCATAATATACCCCGCAAAGTATATATAATCTGGATCAGCGTAAAATTCTAAGACGATCTAGTGATCTCCGTCAGTCTGTCTGCCTGTCCATCTGTCAGTTGTAATCACGCTATCTATCGAAAGAATTGAGATAGAAGGCTAAAATTTTGAATGCATGCATATTTTACCAGTAGGCATGTTAAATTCGTAAATGGGCCATGTCGGTCCACGTTTTTGTATAGCACCCATATAACGGTACATCCCGATATTCGGTATTTTCATGATTTTAGCGACGTTATTTACCGGGATTATTTAAAATTTCGTATTTGAAATTTGTAATGGGTACTACAGCCCATGACAAAAATTTTTGTATGCAGGTCCAAGACTTCGTATAGCCCCCATATAACGGTACCTCCCAATATTCGGTATTTTGATGAATTTGGCAACTTTTATTATTTGAAGTTCGTAATGGGCACTACAGCCTATGACAAAAAATTGCGTATGCAGGTCTACGTCTCCGTATAGTCCCCATATAACGGTTTTCAATTAAGTGGTAGTTATCGGATTTTTTTTTTAATTTTTTAATTTCCTTCGAAATGGTGGATGGTATTCAAAGTTCGGCCCGGCCAAACTTAGCTGCTTTTTTACTTGTTTTTTATTGAAATTTGTACCACAGTACATATAAATGCATATTTTACTTAAATAGTGCATATGACACATTTCGTTTGATAAAATTGTTTATGAATCTACCTACATAATTTTAATAATTTTAATATTAGTGAAAAACTTCCCTAAAGACATTCCAACCTGAAGGAAAGCAAGTTGATATAACCAAAAAAAATAACTTAGCCATTTTTCAAACAATTTTCAAATCACTACATAAAGTGTGTGTACACATATCATTGTTGTTAATTCAATTATGTAAAACCAATGTGGTCAGAGGCAAATTGAATTTTGGATAAAATTTCATTGTAAAAATAATAAAATATTTTAACTGTTAAATTATTTGTATTTAAATATACAATTGTGTGTCTAACTATATGTAAAACAAACTAACTCCACATATACAAATGCAAAATGATTTAATGTTTCTTTTTCCAGTATCAGTACATATTTACAAATGCTTATGATCAAAACTAATAACATCGATAACTTATATCCAGTGGAGGCGACAATTTGCAGATAGTTAACTGATGTGCTCTATGGTTGTGATTGATTTCATTCACAGCCTAAGAGCTGGCAACCCATGAGCCAAAATTACGAAATGATACAT
Source organism: Musca domestica (assembly GCF_030504385.1). NCBI lineage: Eukaryota > Metazoa > Arthropoda > Insecta > Diptera > Muscidae > Musca > Musca domestica. The sequence goes on along the minus strand of NW_026712328.1, from coordinate 25,144,671 downwards.
ATTTCACTGTCAACATTTGTTGAATTGTTTTTCTGGAAATTTTTGAACAACCGACTTAATAAAGAAAACCAGTAAAGAAAGTCTTAAAGCCGGGCGGGGCCACTTTGCTAATTTAGTAGGATAACAAAAGTTTTTATGGGAGAATTCAATCATACACGCTATGATTATAATTATAGTTTAAAATTCAGGGGCTAAATATGCCGAAGCTTTCGTATCTTTTAAATTCGGACTTATATTGCCCATTTGGTGCTCAATTAATTTGAAATCGGATAAAGATATATATATGGGAAACACATCCAAATCTGGACCGATCTCGATAAAATTTAGCAAATATATTTCTGAGCTGTATTTGATATATTTCCCTGAATATCGTTGTTACGGAGCGCATATTACGTCTGTGGGTAACAAATATGACAAATCGGATGAACACTATATATGGGAGCTATAGCTATAACCAAATTTGACATACTAGCTTCTAGACTCAATTCGATTGTAAGTGCCAAATTTCATCCAATTTGGACAAATATTAGACGTTTGGTGCACAATCAAAGGTAAATCGGACAAAGTTATACATGGGAGCTATATCCAAATCTGAACCGATCTCGGTAAAATTTAGTAAATGTATTTCTGAGCTGTACTTGATATATTTCCCCAAATATTATTGTTACAGAGTGCATATTACGGCTGCGGAGGACAAAAATAACAAATCGGAAGAACAGTATAATGGGAGCTATAGCTATGTCTCAACCGATCTTCACCAAATTTAACATACTAGCTTCTAGACTCAATTCGGTTTTAAGTGCCAATTTTCATCCAATTTGCTATATCCAAATCTGAACCGATCTCGATAAAATTTAGCAAAGGTATTTCTGAGCTCTATTTGATATATTTCCCCAAATATTGTTGTTACAGAGTGCATATTACGGCTGCGGAGGACAAAAATAACAAATCGGATGAACAATATAAGATATAAGAAGATATATATGGGAGCTATGTCTAAATTTTGACCGATTATCTCCAATTTCAATAGGGTTCGTCCTTGGGCCAAATAAATGATTTGTGCAAAATTTCATCTGGATCGGGCAATAAAAGTGAACTTTGTTTACAAAAATCCATGGACAGACGGACATTCATAATTCGACTCAGAATGTGATTCTATGCAGATCATCAAAAGGAACTATGGGTCTATCTCGTTTCCTTTTGCCTGTTACAAACAAATGCACAAAGACATAATACCCTGACCACCTTGTGGTGTAGGGTATAAAAAGTATCCAAGCGTTATTAATCTATATATATAAAAATCAATTGTTGTTTGTTGGTAACGGAATCAGTTGAAAACGGCTGGACCGATTTGCATAATTTTTTGTACAAACGTTCGTCATACCCCGAGTTAGGTTTTTAAAGAAACAAATATTGACCACGCCTCCTTTTACGCCCACTATTACGATTTATCTAAAATCTTTATATTTGTCAAAATAGTGAAGATATCGGTTTGAGAATTATTACACGAGATGCTGTTGGCTTTCCATCCAACCCTAAGTATTTATTTAAGGGCTAAGGAACGCGCCTACTTTTAAGTCTATTTCTCTATATGTAAAGAAAGTTGTGTTAATTACTACGCTTATAACATAAAGACCGCCGGTCTGATTTTAACGATTCAGACAAATTCGGAATTGCCTCTAGGCAGAAAAGAATAAAATCTAAAAAAATCGCTTAAAATGTGAAATTTGAACATTTTCATTTTGACTTTTAAAATGTACAATAGTAATGTTTTATATTGCATATTTTTTTCCATTTTGACTTACTATTTTCGAATGTACATTTGTAGTGTTTTTTTTTTTTTTTGTTGTTGCAAAATCGTCAGGCAAAATCCCATTATTGTTGTTTTTATAAAAACAACGTTTGTTTATGAGTGGAGAACGATGGTAATGTTTTTTTTTTTTTTTTTTGGAATTCTAATATGATATGTAGTTGTTTTTTGGTAGTAGAAAGTGGCAACGGATAAAACTGTTATTTATAGATTTTATGTATTTATTGGGTAATAAGAATAATATAATTTCAGAAGAGAATAATATATGAAAATTCTAAAATCGGGAAAAATCGACAATTTTTCAATGCAATCGAATACTGACAAACTTCGTAAGGACCTTTTAAAATTTGCCGTAAAAAATCAGCGAAGCAGTTGAAGATTCTTTTTATTTTTTCAATTCTTTCTTTTTTTTATGTTGAAGAGTACATTTCTTATTGTTTTCAATTCTGAATGAATAATATTAAAAATGAAATGAGTGCGCAATACGAAATGGCGATCTTTCACGTATAAAATTCTAGGACCTTCAGCTGGAAGATGAAAATTACCGAAAAAGCGTTATGCGCTTCATTTCAAAAAGTGGACCTGCTTCTTTCATATAACAATAGTTCGTCCAATGAGAACTCAAAATGCTAAATACATTGGGACTGCAATCAGTGAAATACCGACTATAAAGGACGCAAAATAGTAGAGCGAATTCCTTCCAGAAATTCTTCCTAAATATTCAATATACCTTTTACCGCTTTGGAAGGTCATAATATGGGTCATAATCCCCGATAACGGAACAACTCGATTTCAAGAATATTCTACATTTTAACCATATTTTTCGTACTAATTTTGGCTTATGTTGATAATTTAAGAAGAAACCATCCTTACAAAAACGTTTTTACACGTTTTGGTATCACCATCATATGATTTAAGGTATTTTCGGGGTCTTGGCCACTTCTTCCATTTTGACATCTTTGTTTTTAAGGGGGAAGAAAACCTCTTCTCATAAATTTGTTTAGTTTTCGGAAAAGGGCCCATCTTTGTCTTGAGGCTACTTTAAGTATAGTCTCCACATTAGTATACCACCAAGTTCACTTTCCCAACCAATGTGTGGTCAAAAAAGAAAATTTGGTATTCTATTGAATTTGTAACCCCCAAGAGAATATTTGTTGGGAACATAGATTTGGGATGTACGTCTATATGAAGCAAACTCCGAAATGTCAATCTGGGACTCATTCAGTCGGAAATTGTGGCAGAAACATGAACAAATAGGAAATTAGAAAGAAACGCGGGACCGAATATTTGTTTAATCGTCATTGAATTATACTATGATGAAAAACGAACCATTTAAATACAAAAAAATAATGCCCACCTTACGGTAATCGGAGCAAAAGAGTAATTTTTTGGCTATTCTGACAACATTCTGCCCTCAAGTATGAGGTGGACAAAACTGAATACCACGCAGTACGGGATTTTAAACGTTGGAAATACAAATTTCAAATTATAGCTCATTTGAATGGAAATGTTAAGCTTTTTACAATATCAAAAATTGAGCTGAATTTTCACATGGGGCTATTATAGATGTTATTTATCATATAGGTATTTAACACAAAAATTAATTTCTATTTAGTCATGGAGTCATTACTTATAATCAAGTCATTACTTATAATCAAAATTGGAGTCATTATAATGGAGTCATTACTTATAATCAAAATTGTGCCGCTTGCATAAGTCAGATCTGTGATTTATTAGGCTTTAAAAAATACGCATTAAAGCCTAAAAGTACGGGCCGGCAACGCGGACCGGGCCGATTTGCATGATTTTTTGTACAAACGTTCGTCATACCCCGAGTTAGGTTTTTAAAGAAAAAAATATTAACTACGCCTACTCTTACGCCCACTATTTATTTATCTAAAATCCTTATATTTGCCAAAAAAAATGAAGATATCGGTTTGAGTATTATTAAATGAGATACTGTTGGCTTTCCATCCAACCGTAAGTTTTTATTTAGGGGCTGAGGAACGCGCCTACTTTTAAATCTGTCTCTCTATATGTAAAAGAAAGTTGTGTTAGTTACTACGCTTATAAAATAACGACCGCCGGTCTAATTTTAACGATTCAGATAAATTCGGAATTGCCTCTTGGCAGAAAAGCATAAAATCCAAAAAAAATCGCATAAAAATGTGAAATTTTGAACATTTTCATTTTGACTTTTAAAATGTACAATAGTAATGTTTTATTTTGCATGATTTTTTTCCATTTTGACATACTATTTTCGAATGTACATTTGTAGTGTTTTTTCTGTTTGTTTTTTTTTTTTTTGGAATTCTAATATGATGTGTAGTTTTTTGGGTAGTATAAAGCGACAACGGATAAAACTGTTATTTATAGATTTTATGTATTTATTGGGTAATACGAATAATATAATTCCAGAAGAGAATAAGATATGAAAATTCTAAAATCGGGAAAAATCGAAAATTTTCCAATGGAATCGAATTTCAAAATAATAGTACATTCTACAGACAAACTTCATAAACACCTTTAAAAATTTGCCGTAAAAAAATCAGCGAACCAGTTGAAGATTATTTTTATTTTTTCAATTCTTACTTTTTTCTATATTGAAGTGTACATTTCTTATTGTTTTCAATTCTGAATGAATAATATTAAAAATGAAATGAGTGCGTAATACGATGTCAAATGGCGATTTTTCATGTATAAAATTGGCATCTAGCTTTCAACTCCAGGGCCTTCAGCTGGAAGATGCGAACACATTTATACAAACAAAAATGACCGAAAAAGCGTTTTGGGGTTCACTTCAAAAAGTGGACCTGCTTCTTTCATACGACAATAATTCGTCCAATGAGAACTCAAAATGCAAAATACATTGGGACTGCAATCCGTTAAATACTCACTATTAAGGACGCAAAATAGTAGAGCGAATTCCTTCCAGAAATTTTTCCTAAACATTCAAGATACTTTTAATCGCTTTGGCAGGTCATGATATGGGTCATAACCACCGATAACGGAATAACCCGATTTCAAGTATATTCTACATTTTAACCATATTTTTCGTACTAATTTTGCTTATGTTGATAATTTAAAAAAACCATACTTGCAAGAAATTATCAAGTTTTAGTATCACCATCATATGATTTAAGGTATTTTCGGGGTCTTGGCCACTTTTTCCATTTTTTGGCCCTTATTTGACATCTTTGTTTCTAAGGGGGAAGAAAACCTCTTCTCATAAAATGTTTATTTTTCGGAAAAGGACCCATCTTAGTCTTGAGGCTACATAGGGTAAAAAACCCTGGGGTAGAAACCATCTTACAGATAATTATCCACATAGGCATATATTTAAGTATAGTCCCCACATTAGTATACCCCAAGTCCACTTTCCCAACCAGAAAAGAATATTTGATATTCTATTGAATTTGTAACCCCCAAGATAATATTGGTTGGAACGTAGATTTGGGATGTACGTCTATATGAAATGTCAATCTGGGACTCATTCAGTCGGAAATTGTGGTAGAAACATGAAAAAATACGAAATAAGAAAGTATCACGAGACCGAACATTTATTTAATCGTCATTGAATTACACTACGATGAAAAATGTGGACTTTATTGGATCTCCACCGCAAAATTTAAATGACAACAAATGTATGCCCATCTTACGGTAATCGGAGCAAAAGAGTAATTTTTTGGCTATTCTGACAACATTCTGCCTTCAAGTATGAGGTGGACAAAACTAAATACCACACAGTACGGAATTTTAAACGTTGGAAATACAAATTCGAAATTATAGATCATTTGAATGAAAATGTTAAGATTTTTACAATAATAAAAATTGTGCTGAATTTTCACATTGGGCTATTATAGATGTTCTTTATCATAAAGGTATTTAATACAAAAACTAATTTCTATTTAGTCATGGAGTCATTACTTATAATCATAATTGGAGTCATTACTAATAATGAAAATTGTGCCGCTTACATAAGTCAGATCTGTGATTTATTATGCTTTAAAAAATACGCATTAAAGACTTAAAGTACGGGCCGGCAACGCGGACCGGGCCAGCTAGTAATAATATAAAATTGTATTACTTTATTGTTCGAAAAATATTTTTGACGTAGCACACAAATCTTAGTTCTTTTACCCTCCACCAAAGTATTGGGGATATATTAAGTTTATCATTCCGTTTGTAACACCTCGAAACATTCATTTCAGACACCACAAAGTATATATATTTTTGATCAGCATTAAATTCTATGTCGAATTAGCGATGTCCGTCCGTCTGTCCATCTTTGGAGATCACTCTAACTTCCGAATGGAATGAAGTAGATTTATAACATTTTACTCAAATGTATAGTATGTCTGCAAGACTTGGTATTAAAAATGGGCCATGGAGGTCCGCGGTATAATCCCCATATAATGACACCTCACTATTTTTGGTGAATTAAGAAACATTATTCGTCGGATTTTTTTCAAATTTGGTATTTGAAGTGGATACAACAGCCAGTGACAGAAAATTGTTTGTGGAGGTCCACGTCTTCTTATAGCCCCCATATAACGGTACCTCCCCATATTCGGTATTTTGATGATTTTATTGGCTTTATTGACTTGAAATGTTTCAAAATTGTTATTGGAAGCTCGTAATGAATACTACAGCCTATGACAGAAAATTTTCTGTGCAGGTCCACGTCTTCGTATAGCCACCCTATAACGGTAGTATTTGAAGTTAGTAATGCATAATACAACCTAAGAAAATTGTATGTGCAGGTCCACGTCTTCGTATAGCCCCATATAACAGTACCTTCCGATATTCGATATTTTGATGATCTTAGCGACATTATTTACCGGAATTTTTTCAAATTTGGTATTTGAAGTTCGTATTGGATACTACAGCCTTAGAAAATTGTATGTGCAGGCCCACGTCTACGTATAGCCCCCATATAACGGTACCTCCCTATATTCGGTATTATGATGATTTTAGCGACATTATTCCCCGGAATTGCTTCAAATTTGGTATTTGAAGTTCATAATGCATACTACAGGTTATGACAGAAAATTGCCTATACAGCTCCACATTTTGGTATAGCCCCCATTATATAATAGTACCTCTCTATATTCGGTATTTTGATGACTTTGATGATGCAGGCCCACGTCGTCGTATAGACCCTAATATAACGGCTATATTCGGATTTTATTTTTGAAAATTACCAAATGCGTTCCAATTGGTGGAGGGTATTCAAGAGCATTTTTTCTTTGTTTAATTTCAAATCAAATCACAATTTTGGTTTTTGACAACAACATTGATAGTCAGTCGCATACTGCTCCTGTTCAGAACGTGCAAAATTATAAAAATTTTACTACAATTGCTGGGATAAAATTGCGAAAATAATTCTTAAAATTTTAATTGTAATTTGAGGATTCTATTTGTAATAGAAATCCTTTGGATTGTTATTCGAGAATTCCAATTGTATTTCAAACAATTCGAAGTATTCCAGTGGTAATTTGAATTATTCCAATTTTATTTCGAATAATTCCATTTATAGTTCGACTTTTTCTATTTGAAATTCGATTTAATCCATTTGAAACCATTAACGATATGATACTCAACACCAATACGAATATTTAATAGAGCCATGTGTAGCAAATAAACTTTCATATAGGCAATTTAGGCATTAATTGTGTATTAAAGCTTTAAAGCGGTTTAATCTTGAAATAGCTTTAAATGATTAGATGAACCTACTTGATTTTGTCCAATGTATTATTTACATCATCCAAGTCTGAACCGATTTTGGTAAAATTTGGCAGAGGTATTTCTGAGATGTATCTGATATCTGGGCCTAAATATCATTGTTGTGGAGAGCATATAATGTGGAATGTGGAGGACTTATATACAAAATCGAATGAAGCATATATATATGGTGTCAATACCAATTTTCCAAATTTGATACACTAGTTTCTAGGCTAGGGAGCTATATTCAAATCTGAAACAATCTTGATATGATTTGGATAGAAGTATTTCGGAGCTGTATCTTATGTCAGGTCTGGCATATTACGGCTGTGGGGGCGAAAATAACAAACCGAGTGAGTGTATACGGGAGCTAGAGACACATTTAAACCGATTTTCACCAAATTTGACATATTTCCATCTAGGCTCAATTTGGTTGCATGTGTTAAATTCCATCCCATTTGGTATAATAAATTTGGTGCACAGTAAAAGACAAATCGGACATAAAAATATATGTGGGAGCTATATCTAAATATTGACAGATTATCACCAATCAATAGGCTTTGACCTTAAGCCAAAGAAATGATTTGTGCAATATTTCATCTCGATCGGGTAATGAATGCGACCTGCCTTTTGGCTACAAAAATACGGGGACAGACGGACGGACGGACGAAAAGTGATATATTTGCGAGAATAAAACTACCCACACAGAACCTTAAATATCAAATTAAGGTAATTGTGGTGGGAAATTCCCAAAGTATCCACGATACCAAACATAAGAAGCTACGGTTGTACAAATAATGCGCAAACAATTATTTTGGTTGGATGTAAAAAAACGGGAAACTTATTATTCTCTGTGTCTCTATGGAAGATTAACCTCGTCTTAGTAAAAAGAGACTTAAAACATTTACTTTAGAAACCGGTGTAACTACGTACATGAAATTTAAAATGCACTTGACACACACACACATACACATTACTATCATAAATCTATGTCGTTTGTTTATGTTATGACAAAATTAATCCGTTAAAAATTTTCTAAAATACTTGCAATACTTCATTTTTGTAAATCGCGCAAATAATCATTTAAGTCGCCATAACAATAGAGACCCACAAATTAACAACCGAGTAATTCAGAATTTGCCATTCTTTTGTTTAGTGCCCTTGTTTAAATTAAACTTTAAATTGAACAGAACAACAAAAAAGCACGAATCGCACTTAAATCAGCTTTTCTCTGCAATAGGATTATTGAAATGTATACTCGTACAACATCACCTAACATGGCAGCGGAAGGGATTTATTTAAATCCGTTGTAAATTTAGATTCGTGTAATGATTTAATAGGAAAAAAATCAAAAAAGTTTATAAATAAAAACAAAAAGTTTAAAATAACAAAATGTGCAATAATTGCATCTTTTAAAAAATAATAAAAAAATACGTAAAAGCCAGATGAGTGAACCAACGTTAGTAAGTCATAAAGGATTTAAAAAGCGACACTTCTTTGGTGTTCAAAAGTAGGGACAATTTAAAAAAAAAATGTGATATCCACCACGGTTTTATTGTTATCGCAATAACGTATTTAGTAAAGGAGTTTTACAATTGATATCTGAAATATTTTATCACTTAAGAGACATTAGAATAATATACCTGCCAGAATAGGAATAATAAGCTACCATTCCTGAGATATAGTATTAATAAAAGCCACTATATTAAGAGCAGTATTTCATAATAAAACTAGCAAGAGCCTGCTACTCCTTCATAGAAAAGTCTACCTTAAAACTTTAGATTCGTTCCAAGAGTTCGTTTTAGGCTTTTTTGGAACTCAAAATGCACAATTTGTTCAGTTTGACAAACTTTCAAAAAATCAAATGTTCAAACATCTAACTACATTTTCAGACTTGAGGTTTTGTATATTACTAGCTGAACCCGGTGCGCTTCGCTACCCCATTAGATTTTATATGCATTTAAAATTTTATATACGAATATTTGTTGGTTAAAAAAAAAATACTTTAATGCGTAAATAAACAAACAGCTAGCGGTACCAACGCTTGATCATGACTCCGATACACGAAGGATTTTTTTCTGATTTATTAATTTCATAAATGCCAAACATGCAGGAAACTGCAATCTTTTGAAGTTGAGTGGCATTTCTGTTGCAATTAGTGAACTCCAGATAGCAAAATACTTCCCCGTAATAATCGTATTCTCAATTAAATTGTTGTGTGGTTTTTTACTGTAGCCTGATACCATTGCAAAGGCGCTGTGGGTCAATGCTTCTTAATAAAATTATATCCCAATCTGAACCGATTTCAATATAATTTGACAAAATTTACTTTTACACCAAATTCCGTCATGCCTTTCATATTTCATTGAATTTGGTGCGTCAAATATGTAAAATCGGCGGAGAATATATCCAAATCTTAACCGACTTCCATTTAATTTGTCAAATTTATTATTGCAACTAAATTCCGCCACACATTCTGAATTTCATTGGAATCGGTCATATATATCGTGTTTGGTGCATAACATACATGAAATCGGCCGAAAATATATATGGGAGCTATATCCAAATCTGAACCGATTTCAATATAATTAAACAATCAAATTTGTTAGAGAAATTTCATCACACATTGCAAATTTTATTGGAATGTGGCGTACACAGCGTGTTTAATTAATCAAATACATGAAATCGACCGAAAGTATGTATGTGAGCTATATCCAAATCTAATATAATTTGGAAAATTTATTGTTGTTTCAAATTCCGTCACGCATTCCAAATTTGGAGACTGTACCTATAATCGATCAATAGATAAGTGCATATAAAATCTAAATTTTATCTCCAGTTCAGAGTTCAAAAATATATATAGCAATGTTACTTTTAGGCAATCTTGTAGTATACTTGAAAATTTTCAGGAAAATCTGTTCAGCGGTTTTCCTGTCCATAAATTACAAACAAACTTTTCCCTCTTTTATAGATATAGATTCAAGTTTTCCTCTTTCGAATAAAATGTTTACCAAAAAGTCTTCAAAATCCTTCTTTATAGTTTACAGCGACGGATATTATTAAAACAGTTGCACAATGGACCCACAGTCAATTCTTCTGTCCAAACTATTTTGACGTCTCCATATGTAAACCGTAGAAATCAACAGGGACCTCAGCTCTATCCCTTTACCCCATACCTATTTATTCACCCAATAATACATTAATTTCAATTTAGTACTTTTCGAACAAGTATCCAAGTATCAAATTTTAGCATTTTATCTCTATCCCCTTCACCTAAGACCAAACTTAGTTCCATTAAGAACTTTCGTACAAACATATGCCGCATACCCAAATCACCGCCGAACACAGATACAAACAGAGACCTTAATACCAGCCATATCCTATCACCCAATACCAAATGTATGTACTCATTTCCAAACTCACCTCCAAATCTAAAACACAGATACCATCAGAAATCTAAATATCAAGTTTCAGAATTTTGTCTCTATCCGTACTTTTCGTACAATTATAGTACAAATTTTCGAAACCACCTTTATATGTCCAGGCTAGACATGAACATTCGTTTATATATTACTTTTATGTTATATATAACCCAAAAAGTCGACTTTTGTCTCTCTCGCTTTGGGTGCATCAAATATGTGAAATCCGCTGAGTACATATATGGGAGCTATAATCAAATCTGAACCGATTTTAATATAATTTAACCAATTTATTTTCTAATCAAAATCCCGTTACATATTCCAAATTTCTTTGGAATCGAGCATACATATTGTGTATGGTGCATAAAATACATGAAATCGGCCGAAAATATATATGAGAGCTATATCCAAATCTGAACCGATTTTAATATAATTTGACAAATGTATATTTGTTTTAATTTCCGCTACACATTCCAAATTTTATTGAAATTAGAGATACATAGCGTGTTTGGTGCATCAAATACATGAAATCGGTCGAAAATGTATGTGGGAGCTATATCCAAATCTGAACCGATTTCAATATAATTTGGGAAATCAATTTTTTAGATAAAATCTATTACACGTTTCAAATTTCATTAAAATTGGGGATACATAGCGTGTTTGGTGCATCAAATGCTTGAAATCGGCCGAAAATATATATGGGAGCTATATCCAAATCTGATCCGATTTCAATATAATTTGACAAATTTATTTTCGGATCAAATCACGTCAACTTCGAAAGATTCGTGTATGTATACATACAAACATGGTTAAATTATGTTAAAATGTAATGCAGATGAAGAATATCCAACTTTTGGTTTCTCCGTCGAATATTTAAATAGGGGGGTAGGTAGAATATCGAAATTTTAGTGTGCCAATGTAGTTGTGCATAGTTGAATAATGTTTTGTTTTTGAAAATTCAAACTATAAGTGTACTAAAAACAATTCAAATCAATTAATTCGGTACCATTAAATATTATGTGAAGAATTACATATAAGGAGGTTGTTTTCGAAACGTGTACTAGGTACAAAAACTGCAGTAAATGTTGGTATTGGTGTCACTGCTGGTGGGTACAGGTTTTAAAAATGCGAACTTAAATCTGAAATTTGGCATACTCTGATAGTGTAATTTCTTTATATTTGGCTGGAAAACCACAAGTGGCTATCGTTAGAGCACTCCAGCATTAAAAGGTGAATAAATCTTTTGTACACTGGTAGCGTAGCCCGACGTCAAGGAAGTGGACGGAAGAACACAGCAACATCAGCAGAAATGGTTCGAACAGTAAGGAAGTGACTTGATCGAAACATGCGTCGCAGTGGCCGGAAAATGGCTCGTGAGCTGAATATATCGCAACATTCCATTCGGCAAATATTAAAAAATGAGCTTGAAAAAGTGCAAGACTTACACCGCAACAGAAAGAAAATAGACTCAAAAGAGATAAAGAGTTGCTTCGCTTGGCCGAAAGTGGTGAACTACCGAATTTGGTTTTCTTCGATGAGAAAACATTCGTAGTCCAGCAGTTTGTAAACAAAAAAAAATTATTGTGTTTACATGTCAAAGAGGTCAGCTGAAAATATGCACCTTCGGTTGGCCACCAGAACTCAAGCGCCGGCATGGAGATGGTGCGGGCCGCTATAACAGCCAATGGTCGCTCTCCGCTCGTATAATCGACATGGCATCGACAATGGCATCAGAATAAATCCCGAATATTATCGCGAAAATATTCTAGAGGGTGCATTAAAGCCTTGGGCACGTAAAATTTTTTGCCGCAGACCTTGGACATTCTAACAGGACTCAGCATCATCGCACTCAGCACGTGCTACCCAAGAATGGTTACAAAATGAGGTTCCTCGCTTCACTTCCAGCGCATAATGGCCACCAAAATCTCCGGATACCAATCCGTTGGACTATGAGTCTGGAGTATTTTAAAAAGCAAGGTTGGCACTAAAAAATACCAAAGTGTCGATCACCTCAAGCAAGCGCTTCGACGGGAATGGGCCAAAATACCGCAGAGCAACATTTGGGAAGCGTGTGACGGTTTCATTGGCCGCTTGAAGGCCATAATTCGTGCCGAAGGTGACCACTTCGAACAAATCTAAACTTTTTCTAAAATTTGATGCTATTTCCGACACTTGTCTTTTATTAAATAAAATTTAAGAAAAAATGTAAAAATTATTGCCTTTGACTTTGTTGCAGTTTTTTTTTCTCAACCTGTGAATTCATTATTAGAATAAAATTCTAAGTCTATTTAAAGATGACCGTTTGTCTGTCTGTTGAAATCGCGATACAGCCTACATTATTCGACATAGAACTTCAAAATATGGCAAAACAATTTGCCAGGATGGTTGGTATTAAAAATGTGATATATCGGCCAACGTTTTGGTATAGCCGCCATATACCGGTCTTTAAATTGGTATTTCTATTTCGAAATAGGTTTTAGCTCCGTTGCCAGAACATTGAATATTTAGGTCCACGTTCTCCTATAGCAAATATAACGGTACCCTCCGATATTCTGTATTTTGATAATCCTAATCACATTTACACACAAAATTGTTTCAAATTTGGTTTTTCATTAATTGAATAATTGTTCGACCTCGAAGCCAGATTGTTATAAATATCTTCTTTATTTATATCGATATTTCGCAATCACTTGATTTGCATCTTCAGGATAAATTATCTGCAATAAATACACATTTATTTAATTATCACAGAGTTTTTCATACTTTAAGCTTTTTATAACGTTTTAAAATAGCCGTGAAAAGTTTAACAGCATTATTCAAACGGTCTTACTGGTATTTGTAGTTTAAAGTGGAATACGTTTGAATTCAGATACTTCTATATAAAAATGTTTTCTTTACCCAAGGGTGGCGGTAGACTTTTAATATAATTATACCCTACACCACAAGGTGGTCAAGGTATTATGTCTTTGTGCATTTTTTTGTAACAGGCAAAAGGAAACTAGATAGACCCATAGTTCCTTTTGATGATCTGCATAGAATCACATTCTGAGTCGATTTATTCATGTCCGTCCATCCGTCTGTCCGTCCGTCCGTCTGTCCATGTATTTTTGTAAACTAAGTACAGGTCGCATTTATTGCCCGATCCAGATGAAATTTTGCACAGATCATTTGTTTGGCCCAAGGACGAACCCTATTGAAATTGGAGATAATCGGTCAAAATTTAGATATAGCTCCCATATATATCTTCGTCCGATTTACTTTTTATTGTGCACCAAACGTGTAATATCAGCCCGAATTGTATGCATACACACCCAAATTAGGCCTGAAAATAAGTATGCCAAATTTGATCGAAATCGGTTCAGATATTGGTATAGCTCCCATATATATTGTTCATCCGATTTGTTATTTATGTCCTCCGCAGTCGTAATATGCACTCTGCAACAACAATATTTGGGAATTATATCAAATACAACTCAGAAATACATTTGAAAAATTTTATCGAGATATATATGGGATATAGCTCCCATATATAACTTCGTCCGATTTACCTTTTATTGTACACCAAACGTCTAATATTTGTCTAAATGGGATGGAATTTGGCACTTACGACCGAATTGAGTCTAGAAGCTAGTATGTCAAATTTGGTGAATATATATATTGTTCATCCGATTTGTTATATTTGTTACCCACAACCGTAATATGCACTCTGTAACAACGATATTCAGGGAAATATTTCAAATACAGCTCAGAAATATCTTTGCCAAATTTTATCGAGATCGGCTCAGATTTGGATATAGCTCCCATATATACTTTTATCCGATTTTAAATTATTTGTGCACCAAATGGGCAACACAAGTCCGAATTTAAAAGATACAAATGCTTCGGCATATTTAGTCCTTTGAACTTTAAATTATAATTATAATCATAGCTTGTATGATTGAATTCTCCCATTAAAACTTTTAATTGTTATGCGCAGCTCTACTAAATTAGCAAAATGGTGCAGGGTATCATAAAGTCGCCCCGCCCGACTTTAAGACTTTTTTTACTGGTTTTATTTCTATATGTTTAATTGAAATAATACTCTTTTACAGTTCGGAATGTATGAAATCCTAACGAAATCACACGATTTTCCATTATACACCTGTTAACAGATGAACACATTATCTACAGTACTCGTTTCTATGAAGTTTGCAAAAGCTCAACAAAGTAATATAATTCTCCTCCATCCTAAAACAACACATAAACTTGCGTAAAACATTGAACGTTGTGAAATAAAAGCCAGTTGGAAAAAAGGTGGCACGTTTAAGTAGCAATTTCACTTAAAAAACGAAAGAGGAACATATGGGCCAACATCTTTTTGTTTCCAAAAATGGCTCTCCCTTCCGTTTCCTTTCCTCTCGAAATATAATAAATTTGGATATGTGTGGCCACTTTAATTTGATTGTGCGACCATTTTAGGCTATCGGCTTATTTTGAACGCAATTTGGCCCTTTTTGGTATTCGTTCTTTCAACATCTACATTAAAATAAGGAAAAACAAGGAACCTTAATTGAAATTGCACATAAACGTTTGTAAAACGTACACAATATCGGCAACCTCCATTCCACTGGAATATATGTGTGTGAATATGTTCATGAGATGAAATGTTACAAATCTTGTGATGTGATGTTAAAACCAAATCCCAACCACCATTTAGCCTCATCATTTCCAATTATAGGATATCCAAAAATTTAGAGATTGCCTTAACAGTGGAACCCCATTTCGGCGAATGTCGATTGCAAACGCAAAATCCTTGCTTCTTTCAGTATGTTAACACTGTTTGACTGTATTCCATATAACATTCAGTTATTGGATATCAAAGTAAGACAAAATGTTGTCGAAAGTGGTTTCTGGAAATTCATTCTTTAGTTGTTTTATGATCAATTTAATTTTCTAATACTGTTAAGACGTGTTGCAAATAATAAATGAGGTACCAGGTAATGTTTCTTGCAAATCGTAATTCATTTTCTGTAAAAATATTTGATTGGTTCAAAGAACAAAACATTGAAAAACTTTTTAAAGATAAGTCGTAATAACGAGTCGTTTCTGCCAAGACGCGAATGGCCGAATACAGTTTATAACTATATATATATATGAGTTAAACCAATATCAGAATCGATCTTCGACATATGTTACTTCTGAATTGGGGTCCTATGCTAAAATTTATTTCATGTGGCTCACAATAACCATGAACTAAGTTGTGAATATAAATATGAGGTATATTTACATCTCAACCGATTCGAGGCAGATGTCTTGTACCAAATGTTATTGTTATTGTTATTGGGAAGATGTTACGGCATCTAGGTTGGTTTAAAGTGAAATGGACTAGAACATATGTATGGGAGCTATCACTGTATATAAGTCGATTTGAAGATACATCAGGAAGTAATATCTAAATCTGGACCAATTATTTTCTTCTATACTAGGGTCAATCAAATAGACTGTGCAAACTGTACTGTACACATAAAAACATATGATATACGGACATGCAAAAATCAGCTTAGAACGCGATTTTATGGATATCCCTATGTTTCTAATAAAGTAGTTTAATAAATAAATGGGTATTGAATGGATTATAGTTTTGACGAACCAAAAACCTTTTCATCATACATTAGGATCAGATTATTTACAATGATGATCCATAGTGAGTATTTTTTTCATGCATTCTGATTTTAGTACAATTATTACGATATGCAATGTTAGGACCACATTAAAAAAAAAAAACAAGTAAAAAAGCAGTAAGTTCAGCCGGGCCGAACTTTGAATACCCTCCACCATTTGGAACGAATTAGAAAATTTTCAAAAAAATAAAATCCATTAAAATTTTTTTTAAAATCTTTAAAATATCTAATATAGGAAGGTGCCATACGATATTGTGGACCTATAAAGAAAATCTGCGTGTAAAGTACTCACAAGGAACTCCTTGTGTGGATTTTCAAAATACCGAATATCGCGGGGAATCGTTATATGGGAGCTATACGTTATCGTTAACCTATATAGAGAATTCTCTGTCCGTTAAAAATATGACTAAAAACATCAAAATACTTGTGTGGATTTTCAGACAATTCCGATGAAAAATGTGGGTAAAATCATAAAAATACCGAATATCGGGGGGTACCGTTATATGGGGGATATACGATATCGTGGACCTGTATAGACAATTCTCTCTCAGGGGGTGAAGTACTCACAAGGAACTACTTGTGGTGATTTTAAGTCAATTCCATTGAAAACATCATCAAGATACCGAATATCGTGGGGTACCGTTATATGGGCGATATATGATATCGTGGACAATTCTTTTTGAGGGGGTAAAATGCCCACAAGGGACTCCTTTTGTGGAATTTCAGACAATTCCATTGAAAAATGTGGATAAAATCATCAAAATACCAAATATCGGGGGTACCGTTATATGGGCGCTATGCGATATGGTGGACCTATATAGATAATTCTCTGTCGAGGTATAAAGTACCCACAAGGAACTCCTTGCGTGGATTTTCAGACAATTCCGATGAAAAATGTGGGTTAAATCATAAAAATACCGAATGCCGTGGGGGTACCGTTATATGGGGGCTATACGATATTGTGGACCTATTTAGATAATTTTCTGCCGAGGTATAAAGTACCCACAAGGAACTATTTGTGTGGATTTTCAGACAATTCCATTGAAAAATATGGGTAAAATCATCAAAACACCGAATATCGGGGGTACCGTTATATGGGGGCTATACGATATCGTGGACTGATATAGCCCATCTTCGAACTTGACCTGCCTTCAGACAAAAGAGAGATCTGTGCAAAATTTTAGCTTCCTATCTTAATTCGTTTAGACTGTAGCGTGATTACAACAGACGGACAGACGGACGGACAGGGCTAAATCGTCCTAGAATTTTACGCTGATCAAGAATATATATACTTTGTTGGGTCTAAAATGATTATTTCGATGAGTTACAAAACGGAATGACGAACTTAATATACCCTCCATACTTTTTTTAGTGGAGGGTATAAAAACTCGCTGCATCTGAGATGGCAGTGAGTGGTGCAGCAAATGAGATTTGTGAATTATATCGGCGACTTATTTCTCAATTTTTATCCTGCACCGTAGTATGAAGGCTATATTATGTTTTAAAGTTTTTAAGTTTGTCATTCTGTTTGTAACTCCTCGAAATAACCATTTTAGACCTCACAAAGTGTATCAGCATAACTTTATTTAGCGATGTCCTAGTTTTCGAAATAAGGTGGTAAAAAATTTAACTCAGCTACATAGAATTTTTTGTGTTGAAACGTCTTTGAATTGCACCCATATAACGGTAAAAGTTTTTTGGTTTTTTGGTTTTTATAACGAACAGCACTATATTTCGAGTGGTATTATAAGTTCGACTAGGCCAAAAGGTTTGTAACACTTCGTAATATTGGTCCTAGACCCACGATCTATCGAAATTTTAATCACTCTACAGATCGTAGAAATTTCGATTCGAAATAGTCCAATAGTCAAAACATCAGCTTTCAAATTAGAAATGAACACATTACATATAAAACCTAATAATCAAAAATCAGAGAAAAACGTTGATTTTGGAATGATTTGTTAAGTTATCATTTATTGCATACCAATATCTTGGTTAATTCGTTGATTATATTCCAGATGTATTAAGTCTACAGAAAATATAGTAAATTATATTGTTATAGAATATCACATGGTCGGCAGTTCCGACTGCAGCCTTTGCTAACTGCAATTGTTGGCCATTAACTAGGGAAGGTATTATAGAAAGTGATATAGGCGAACTTTAGGCCGGAACTAACATTGGAAGAGAAATTAAGATATGGCCCACATATTTCTTATTTTATTAGACAAAAACTTCATAACCCTGACCCTTTGGATGAGCAGTGTCAACCTTTTGGACTAAATCGTGGCCTTCGTTCACTTTATATTTTCTATATTATATTGGAAAAAAATGTAACGTTTTGAGAAAATGAGCGACCAAAGTCATTCTACAAGATATTATAAAGTTTTCATTGTAGAGTACCAAGCCTAAAGACCACGAAATGAACCTTGTCGAAATATACATAGAATCTTATTATAATGCGGAAAAAATGAAGGAAAATTTTACCATAAATCCGTTTTCTGAGTTACAGCGTCATGGTTTTTAGATCTCCCTAATAAAACTTGTAGTTACGAGTTGCTTCCATAACAAACCATATTTTGTGCCCCCTTTATGGATGGTATATTATTCATAGTACCCTCATATATATGGCTACAGAGGGTATATATCATTTGATACGGCCAAAACTTTACTCATCGAAATAAAGGTTTTACACCCTAGGTCTCTTTGGACCAAATCCGTTTTAGGGCATTTGGAGTCGATATAAGGGTGTCCGCCGTCCGTCCGACTATATGTCTGGTAGGTTGGCGCGCACGATAACTCAACTCAATATTATTATCAAACTTCGATCGAGTTCGATGATGGGTTATATTGATCCATTCCTTCTGGTACATCCCGCACAAAAGGTCGTAATTTTCAGAAAATAATTATCAGAAAATAATTTACACTAAATACCAAGATAGAATCATCCAATTTTGTGAAAACCTTGCAAATCCTAGTATTTTTATCAGTCCTAACTAAGGTACGAAAATGGTAAACGTTTTGAATAATTATGACTCTTAATAAAAATAACTCGTTTTTAAATTATACACATCCTAATTTATCTACCAACGGAAGATCAGGTGTGAAGGTGGAATATACCGGACCACTCCCTACAGTGCCTCCCCTACAATGGGTCAAAATTTTGTAATAATCATGAATAAAATGCCAAATAAGCATATAATTCTCTTCAAATTTCACACATATCAGTATTTCTACTAACACAAGATCTGCTCTGAAGATGGACAATTTCAGCCAACTCCTCTTGGAACCTCCCTCACAAGGGGTCAAAATTTTGAATATTCAAACGATCATAAAATGCTAAATAAGCTTCCAATTCAAATATAACATGTAATAATATTTTGACTAAAGTAAGATCAATTGTAAAGACAAAAGTTATCGGCCCAGCCGCCTGGAATCTCCCCCACAACGGAGCACAATTATCAATATTTATACCACTTCTAACTTGCGAAACAGGTCAGTGAATCTTTTCAAAACTGGTATATCGAAAAATTTTCTCAACCAGAGATCTAACGTGGATATGGACCTTATCGACCCACTCCTTCTGTTACCTCTCCCACAAAAGGTTTAATTTTTAACTAACTATTTTTGTTCGATTTTCTTTAAATGTTGCAGATCAAAATATTTTTATCAGTAATAGATGAAGTGCAATACTTTGGTAGTTATACCCTACCCTACCCTGTTGGGGTTATTATAAGTTTGATTGGCCAAAAATTATGTAACACCTCGAAATATTGGTTTCCCACATAGGAAAGTATGTATGGATATTCCAATCTCGCCGAGCTGAGTCGATCTAGCTATGTATGTATGTCCGTCCGTCTATCCATGTTAATTTGTAATCACTCTACAGGTCGCAATTATGGCCCGATCCTCATGAAATTGAAAATATAGGTGGGGTTAGGGTCGTAATAAGCAACAAACCCTATTGATTTGGGAGATGATCGCAAAATATGTAGGG
This sequence comes from Musca domestica, assembly GCF_030504385.1. NCBI lineage: Eukaryota > Metazoa > Arthropoda > Insecta > Diptera > Muscidae > Musca > Musca domestica. The sequence continues at coordinate 25,124,064 of NW_026712328.1, read as the reverse complement.
GTTGAAATGGACCAACAATAGAAACAATTCTTGATTTTTCTGTTGCTCTACAGGCCACAATTATATACCGATCGGCGTGGAATTTAGCATGGAGTTAGAGTTTAGGACTGGTCAGAAGCCTTCCAATTTGGGAGGCCATCGGACAGTATTTAGCGGTTACAATAAACCCTAATATTTATGTAATAAAATAGAAAATTTTCCACTAAACCGCGAAATTTTTAATCCACGATATCGTATGTCCCCCATATAGCGGTACCCCCGATATTCGGTATTTTGATGACTTTAGCCATATTTTGCAATGGTATTGTCTGAAAATCCACACAAGGAGTTCTTTGCGAGCACTTTAACCCCTGAAAGGTAATTGTCTATATAGGTCCGCAATATATCCCCCCATATATCGGCACCTCCCGATATTAGATATTTTAAAGATTTTTATTTTTTTGAAAGTTTTCTAATTCGTTCCAAATGGTGGAGGGTATTCAAATTTCGGCACGGCCGAACTTACTGCTTTTTTACTTGTTTATTCTGCTTATAAGTCAATAACCGCAGTTCCCCATCAATTCGAAAAGGTTTTTTGCCAGACAAGATTAAAATCTGAGAAAATCGCGGAAAAATTTAGCAATAAAAAGTGTCATATTTTTTAACGCATGCGATTTTTTTGAAGTGACTTATAAGTCAATAACCGCAATTCCCCATAAATTCGGAAAGGTCTTTTGCCAGACATGATTAAAATCTGAGAAAATCGCGGAAAATTGTAGCGATAAAAAGTGTCATATTTTTTATCGCATGCGATTTTTCAAGTGGACTAAAAAATTAAAAATTTTCCAATTTTGTAATCGGTTTATAGGCCACAATTGAAGGAGGAGTGTTAAGGACAGGGAAGAAGTCTAACATTTTGGATGACAATTGGATTATGTTTAAGTGTAAACTGGACCACAACTTGGAATAGTTTTGAATACCTAACAATACGGCGTAGTGCGTAAATATTCGGGTTAAAAACTTAAGCGTAACATCTGGGCAATGCTCTTTGACATTATTTAAAAAACGAAATCTTCCAAAATGGATTTGGACATAAGCCCCCTTATGTAGTGTTCTAGGGTATCACATGTTCGACCCCGCACGACTATAGCGTTTACTTACTCGTTTTTAACTTGTTTTAGTTCCATTTTATTCTTGTTCAGCAAATTTTAATGACTTTTGTTTCAAATTAAATATTGGAAGTTCGTAATGTGCACAAACTCCTCTGGAAGGATATTGTATTGATAGGTCCAAATGTTGGCATAGTTTCCATATAACACTCCCACTGCGTTACATTAGAATGATATTCGGTGCATATCAAAAACAAAAACAATTTGAATAAAGCTTCCACATACTAACTTATGCGCAATATTCAATTGAAGAAGTTACATACACAAATCGGCACTATTCATAAATCCATCGTCCTAATTATTATTATTATATTTGTAAATTTATTTCTATAATAATTGTATTTCTCAAATGCAGTACAAATTGATTCTCAAAATTATGAAGGAAAATATCATGGCCTGTGTCACAATATTGTATGAATAATAATATTATGATATAACATCCGCAATGCTCAATGCGTTTCACAACAAGATTTTATTTTACATGTACTGGAAGTTTTCTCAAATTGCATGTTAATCGTTTGCCAATAACGATTATAAAAAGTGTATCCCATGAGAAGATCCAATTTTCCGTAATATTTTACATCGTATTTCCTTTTCCTCCATTAAAACATTCACTTACCAAAAATTATGGTTATTTAATAAATATTAACTAAAAGTATACAAACGCAGAAAACTAACCCGTTCATATTAGCTTGTTATGCACAAAATAATGCCAAACAAATTCACGTTTATGACCCTAATAAAAATTCGCAAATTTGCATGCGAACCCTAACTGCTGTTAGTTAGTTCAACCAAACAACAACCAAGCTTAATAATTTCCGCCAAATTTCCGCAGAAAACCTCTTGTGTTCAGTCACTTAGGAGAAAAAGTTCAAAAGGCCAAATAAAAGAATTATGACCAGTGAACAGAATACACCTGAGCGCACAAACTTTATATGCCTATTTGAATTATACACATATATAAAGGCCATCATCGTTAGGATAAAAACAAACCAAATGGCAATTTAAACCTCTTCGGTAGCAGTTCATGGTCGAGATCTTATAGTTACTGCTACGTGGTTTGATTGAGCGAGAATATTCATGTGAATGTGTATCGGCGGTTTGGGAATGAAGTGAACATTTTACTTAGTCAAAGAAAGGTAAAGTGAATTTTATAGTAAGCTAATATAAGCGATAAATTTTTTCTACGAGGAAAATGAAATACCCATAACTAGAAAAGATGTTTTCGCAGCCTAAACTCTTACCACAATAAGTGATTGCGAAGAGATGCCGATACGGATGTTGTGGGATTTTAAGGTGGTTTCAACAGTATGAAATGTTTATACCCTACAACACTATATGTTGGGAGTATTATATGTTTGAATGTTATTTTTAATCACGCAACAGGTCTCAATTATGGCCCGATCATCACGAAATTTGTCATAGAGGTGAATATGATAGACCAAAAACATAAAAAACTTGATTTAGTAGTTGCTCTTCGGATCAGAATTATAGGCGGAGATTGAGTGTAGAGCTGGGCTTTGGTTTCGATAACCATGAATTATATTTAGCGGGTAAAATACACCTAATTGTATGAAAAATAATATGAAAATGTCCACTAAGCCGGGAATATTTTTATTCCCAGCGAAATCACAAATACATTAAAATGTCACTTCTGACCGTTACTGTGATGCTGATTGCCAAGATGTCGCATGTGTAGCAAAATGCGTGCAATATACACTGGTGGCCAAAACTAAAGCAACTAAAATCGCAAATACAATAAATGCCCTGTAACTTTTACAAAAATAAACAAATGGTAAATATTTTTCCAGTTTAAAATTAGGTACTTTACTCACTTTTAAAAAACTAAAAACCAGTAAAGAAAGTCTTTATGATACCCTACACCACTTTGCTAATTAAGTAGAGCTCCACATAACAATTAAAAGTTTTTATGGGAGAATTCAATCATACACACTATGATTATAATTATAATTTAAAGTTCAAAGGACTAAATATGCCGAAGCATTTGTATCTTTTATATTCGGAATTGTATTGCCCATTTGGTGCACAATTAATATGAAATCGGATAAAGATATATATGGGAGCTATATCCAAATCTGAACCGATCTCGATAAAATTTGGCAAAGATATTTCTGAGCTGTATTTGATATATTTCCCTGAATATCATTGTTTCGAAGTGCATATTACGGTTGTGGGTAACAAATATAATAAATAGGATGAATAATATATATGGAAGCTATAGCTATATCTGAACCGATCTTCACCAAATTTGACATACTAGCTTCCGGACTCAATTCTGTCGTAAGTGCCGAATTCCATCCCATTTGGATAAATATTAGACGTTTGGTGCACAATAAAAGGTAAATCGGACGAAGTTATATATGGGAACTATATCCAAATCTGAACCGATCTCGATAAAATTTAGCAAATGTATTTCTGAGCTCTATTTGATATATTTCCTTAAATATTGTTGTTACAAGGTGCATATTACGGCTGCGGAGGACAAAAATAGCAAATCGGATGAACAATATATATGGGAGCTATAGCTATATCTGAACCGATTTCGATCAAATTTGGCATACTTATTTTGAGGTCCAACGTTTTTTTTTTTTTTTTTTATTAATATATTTATTAATGCCTTCTATCTTAATTTGATATTTACATTAATTATGAAAATTATCAAAAATTTTTTAATTCATCAGGGTTCACCCAGTGGTTTGCCCTTAAAGTATTACTGGAGTTCTATGATTCATATATAGTATAATAGTTCTTACAAATTTTAGGTATAATTGGCTAGAGTCATTAAATTAAATCTTGAGGGGCCCTTCTTCTCAATCTTGTGAAAGTTTCAGAGCTTGCCATTAAGTTTGCAGCTAAGGGGTTGGGATGTGATTCTATTCTCAGTTTGTAGTTTTGAAGTTGGTGTACTATTTCTTCTTGCACGGTTTTCATGTTCAGTTCCTCGTGTAATCTTTTATTCGTTACGAAGTATGGCGCTCCGGTAATTTTACGCAATGTTTTTGATTGAAACTGTTGCAGTACTTTGATTGTTGTATTGGAAGCAGTTCCCCATAACTGGATACCGTATGTCCAAATGGGCTTTATGATACATTTGTATATTAGTAGTTTGTTTTCGAGACACAGTTTTGAGTTTGAGCCAATTAGAAAATGCATTTTATGAATTTGCAAGTCAAGGGCTTTTCGCTTTGTTTTTATATGTGTGTGCCATTTAAGTTTATTGTCTAGATATAGACCGAGGTATTTAACTTCTTTCTCCTGAGGTAGTGTTATTTGATTCATTTGTACCGGTGGACATATTCCCTGGTTGAGGGTGAATGTTACATGGTTGGACTTTGTTTCATTTGTTTTTATACGCCAACGCTTAAACCATTTACAAAGTATGATCAGATATTTTTGGAGCAAACTGCTGGCCATGTCAGGATTTTTGTGCACTGCAAGAACAGCAGTGTCATCCGCGAAAGTTCCAATAACAGCAGTGTCAGATTGCGGAAGATCTGATGTAAACAGAAGGTATAATATTGGACCCATAACACTACCTTGAGGAACACCAGCTCTTATACACTCAAGGTTGCTGTTTTCGTCAATCTCGTGTACATAGAAGAATCTGTTTTGTATGTAAGATTTTATAAACAAGTAGAAATTGATGGGAAGAAGTTGTTTTGCTTTGTACAGTAAACCGTCATGCCATACTTTATCAAATGCTTGTGATATGTCTAAAAAGGCCGAAGTGCAATATTGCTTTGATTCGTATGCAGCATTTATTGTTTCGACTAGCCTATGAATCTGCTCAATAGTTCCATGACTTTTTCTGAAACCAAATTGGTGTGGTGGAATAAGTTTGTTTGCCTCAATAATAGGTGTTAATCTTTTAAGAAACAGTGATTCTAAAACCTTGGAGAGAATAGGCAATAAACTGATTGGCCGATAAGATTTAACTTGGTCTGCCGGTTTTCCAGGTTTTTGGATCATAGTAATTTGGGCTACTTTCCATTGAGGGGGAATAAAATTGCGTGTTAAACAAGCGTTGAAAATGTACGTGATAAGGTTAATACCATCTTGTGGAAGTTCTTTAAGAACTTTTGGAGTAATTAGGTCATATCCAGGTGCTTTACCAAGTTTTAAGGACTTTATCGCTTCCGAAACTTCATTTTTCGAGAACTTTTTTATGGGTAAGTCGAGTTGGTGTGGCTGATTTAGGTAATTTTAATATAATCAGGTGTTTCTTCAGAGTTATTAGGCGTGAAGACGTCAAATAAGTGTTTTGCAAACACTGTTGCTTTTTCCAAGTTACTTTTTGTCCAGCTGTTATCAAATTTCCTAATTGGATAGCTTGTTTTAGGCTGGTTTTTGATATTTCTGGTTAACTTCCACAGGGAATAGTCTGTACTCATGGTTGTACCCAAATTTCGAATATCTCTTTCAGTGTTCCTTTCGTTTATACTTTTTAACATTTTTTGAAGATCAGATGTGGCTTTATTGAGTATTTTTTTGTCTTCTGGCGATTTAGTTTGTTGCCACCTTTTTCTAGCCTTTCTTTTTTCTGACAGCTTCCTTTCTAATGAAATATTAAAATTTGAGGGTTTGTCAAAGCTGCACTTAGGCGTGGAGTTCCATGATGACATTTGGATGACTTGAATTAGATGTTCAACAGCTACTGTAATTTCTTCGTCGGTTTTTAGGGAAAGCTTTTGATTTATAGTATTGCTGATTTGATAACGAAATAGGTGCCAGTTTGTTTTTTTATTGTGCAGTTTACACATTTGGTTTTGGTTTACATGTTGTGAATGTAGCACTAGAGACACTGGAGAGTGATCAGATGACAAGTCATAGCTAGTTACACATGTTTCTGAGTTTTCTGGAATGCCCTTGGAGACACAAAAATCTATGAGGTCTGGAGATTTATTTAGATCAGTGGGCCAGTAAGTAGGCGAATTGGGAGAAATAGTTCTTAAATTTAGGTCTTTTATAGCCCAAAAGAGTTGTCTTCCTTTTGGTGTTGTGAGGCGTGATCCCCAATGGACGTGTTTTGCGTTATAATCTCCGCAAGCTATAAACTTGTTTCCCAGAGTTTTGAAGTAACTAACGTATACATCTTTTTTTACGTTGTGCCTTGGAGGACTATAAAGTGATGAGACTGTAAGAGGCCCATGTATAGTTTGGACAATAATACTTGTCGCTTGTATTTCAGGTGTGCAGTAATGTCTTCCTTGGTGATGTTTTATTGTGTTTTTTATTAATATGCCTGAACCACCACGCGCCTTCCCAGATGGATGCATGACGTGATAGAAGTTATATTTTGGAATGGATAAATGGTTTTTATCAGTAAAATGTGTCTCAGATATAAGAAATATATCTATATTATTAGTTTGTAAGAAATTTGAAACTTCTAAAGTATGTTGTGATAATCCATTTGCATTCCAGAATATAACTTTTAAAATTTCCATTCTTTAGATGTGGGAAAGTTTTTCAGAGATACTCGTAAGAAGGTTTGACATTTGTTTCATTAGTATATTTAAACCACTCAGCATTTCATGTATTTCTGGAAGTTTATTAGTTGTTGTCTGTTGATTTTGTGGTTGTGTTCCGCTAGGTATTTGATTGTTTTGTATAGCGTTTCTAGCTACACTTGAATACTGGACGTTCTCCCTTCGCTCAGCTGAAGTGGAAGGATGCTGCGGCTCTAATTGCTCATTTATTGTTTTCCTTAGAGAAGGGTAATGGTGAGTATAAATTTGTTTGTAAACAGAGCAACCTTTGTAATTTGCAGGGTGGTTGCCATTACAGAGAGCACACTTAACTTCATTTGCCCAGTGTTTTTTAGGACAAGACCTACTTTCATGGGGTCCTGCACATTTTACACATATCGGTTTTTTTTCGACAGTATGCCTTTGTATGACCATGTTGTTGACAATTAGTACATTGTGGAATAATTTTCTTAGGACGTGGTGGTTCAAATTTAATTATATTTGACATTAGTTTTGTTATTGAGTATATATCCTTATTGTTCGGCTTACTTACCAATACCAGTTCAAATAGAGGAAGAGGCTCTTTTTTGTAACGGCTTTTTATGTTCCATATATTAGTTACTTCATGGCCAAGGCGAGAAAGTTCATTTTTGAGGCATTGAGTGTCTATTGAGGGATGCATGTTTCGCATAATTACTTTAAAACCTCTTTCACACTTTGGTTTGTAGGTGTAAAACTCAGTATTCTTCTGTTCTAATTCGCTGACAATTCTTTTGTATGTTTCATGTGTTTTTGGTTGGATCTTGACCTGCTGCTTACGAAGAGTTTTGATCTCGTACTCATTTGGGACAGTCTCTGACAATAGTGCAATCAGAGGTTGAATATTTGAAACTTTGTCAACGAATATTGGCGGTGGTTTAAAAACCTTTTCAGGGGGGTTTGAAGATGGTAATGGTTCATTTTCACTATCAAGGACAGCAAATTGATTAGTATTTTTTGGGGTTTTACTTAACCAGTAGTTATTCCCGGTTGCTTGTTTTTTCTTATTTTTGCCACTTTGTGGGCTTTCTTGTTTTTTTTTCTTGTGTGTTATTTTTTGCCATTCATTGTCTGGCTTGGCATTCTTGTTTTCATCTTCAACGAAGTTCTGAGTTTGCTTTTCAAAGCGACCTACTTCTTCTTGAAGTTCATCTTCATCCGTTTGATAGGAGTCAGGTTTTTTGTTTAATTGTAGTTTCAAAAATTCTACATCTTTTTTGAGTTGACTGCAAAGTTTCTCATATTTCTCATTCCGTTCAGTAAGTTCGGCATTAGCTTTCTCCAATTGTTGCAATTTATTTAATCGGAAAGAGCCAATGCTGTTGCGTGGGGTTACTTCATAAGGTACTCGATCGGAAACAGGGTGACTCATGTCGATTTCGCTATAGAGGTGTTTATCTTAGACACACACCACATAAGCACGACATTACCGACCCAACACAAATTCCGTACTTTACTTTTGGAAGCAACTCTGTGTTGTAAGGTGTAAAAAAATACAGCTCCACAACCACTATTTTGAAAGAAGCGACCAGCTGATGTTGTAAATTTGATAAACAAATATTCAGCTGACTCCAATATTATTTGTCTCTTTCAAATTAAATTTTGTTTGTTTTGCCAATAAAACAATTTATTGGAAATTTTAAAACTTTGATTTGCGAAACACTCACCGTCGACGATGACTAAACGTGGGTGAAATTGTGTTCCTGAGGAATTACTGCTCCAATACAACAACAATCCGCCAACTATAAATCGCTCTGAACGGTGAAAATTTGAAGGTTTGTTGCAGCAACGATTAACACGTCCGTCTGGTAAGCTACAACAGCAACAGGTCCAACGTGCAAAATTCCATACAATTCGGACTGATATTACACGTTTGGTTCACAATAAAAGGCAAATCGGACGAAGATATATATGGGAGCTATATCTAAATTTTGACCGATTATCTCCAATTTCAATAGGGTTCGTCCTTGGGCCAAACAAATGACCTGTGCAAAATTTCATCTGGATAGGGCAATAAATGCGACCTGTACTTTGTTTACAAAAATACATGGACAGACGGACGGACATACATAAATCAACTCAGAAAGTGATTCTATGCATATCATCAAAAGGAACTATGGGTCTATCTCGTTTCCTTTTGCCTGTTACAAACAAATGCACAAAGACATAATACTCTGACCACCTTGTGGTGTAGGGTATAAAGACGGGAACTTTAGTAAGACCGCTTATAACTCAAGAACGGCTGGACGGATTTTGACAAATGTATTTAACTCAAAATGACCTTTTGGCTAATTAAAATGTTAACATTTATAGCCCTACACGTAAGGGTATTACGTTTTTGTGCATTTGCTTATAACATAGTGAAGAGAGCGAGATAGACCCATAGTTACTTTTGAGGATCTCCATGGAATCCCTCTCTGAGTCGATTTATGCGTGTCAGACCGTCTATCCGTCTTTCCGCCCGTCTGTACTTGTATTTTTGTTACTGTTTTATTATCCGATTGGTATGAAACCTTCAAAACAATATTTGTTTAGCCCAAGGACAAACCCTAATGAAATTGGTGAGAATCGGTTCAAATTTAGATATATCTCCCACATACACCTACAGCCGATTTAATGTTAATTGTGCACCAAATGACTAACATCAGTCCAAATGACTTGAATTTTGGCATTAACCACCTGCTACACAATAAACGTGAAATCGGAATTCAGCCTAGAAACAAAAACTTTAAATTTAGTTAAAATCGTTTCAGATTTCCCAAATATATCTTCGATCGATTTCACGTTAATTGTGCACCAGATGGTTAATATCATATGAGGTTTATTGTAGACCTATGGATAATATCAGTCCAAATGGACTGAATGTTGGCACTTCCGTCAGAAGTCAGCCTTCAGCCAAGTGCTTTAAATTTTGGCAAAAATCGCTTCAGATATAGCTATAGCTCACATATATATGTTTTATCCATGCGAAATATGCACTTCACAACAATGATATTTGATACCGGGTATCAGATAAAGCTCGAAAATAACACTGCCAAGTTCATTGGCATAGATTTTTAAAAAGCTTTGAGATACATTTCACACTGCCAAGTTCATTGGTATAGATTTTTATAAAGCTTCGATATACATTTTCGATATACAAACTGCTGGACAACGAATGTTTTGTCATCAGAGAAAATCCAATTCGGCAGTTCACCACTTTCGGTCAAGCGAAGCAACTCTCTAGCTCTTTTGAGTCAATTTTTTTGGAATTTCAATGGCTTTTCCCGAGCTAATTTTTCAATATTTGTCGAATGGAATATTGCGATACGTTCAGCTTACGAGCCATTTTTCGACCACTGCGACGCGGGTTTCGATCAAGTCGCTTCTTTACTTTTCGAACCATTTCTGCTGATGTTGCTTTTTATTCCGTCCACTTCCTTGACGTCAGGCTACGCTACCAGTATCACGGTAACGGGCGATGGTACGACACACAAAAGATTTATTCATATTTAAGTACTCTAACTATAGCCACATGTGGGTCTCCATTCAAATATAAATAAATTACCATCACGCTTGAATTTTATCACGAATATCTTTTTGCTGGACAATTTTCACCAAAGTGCTTTTGTACGCTTGTAAAAAATATAACGGGCTGTCACTGAAATAATTTTAACAGCTGTCGGACTAGTGGCTTAGAAATGACAGCAGTCTGAAGTTGGTTGCTGTTTTTTCATCTCATCATGTATATAGATGGATGGTAGATGGTTAATATCAGTCCAAATAGAGTGAATTTTGGCACTTTCGTCAGAATTCAGTCAAGAAGTAAGTATATTAAATTTGGTGAAAATTTGTTCAGATATCGCTATGTTTCATCCGATTCAGTGTTTAAGTCCTTCACATTCGCAATATGCACTCCACAAGAATGATATTGGAACCAGATATCAGATATAGATCAAAAATACCTCTGCCAAGTTTTATCAAGATCGATTCAGATTTGAATATAGCTCCTATATATTCTTTTATAACACAATAATCTTTGGCACCAGATACCTCATGAAGCTCAAAAATAACTTCATCAAATTTTATCGAAATCGGATCAGAGTATCCAATATATACCTCATAAAGAGATATTAGGTTTATTGTTAATTGCTAATATTAGCCCAAATGGACTGAATGTTCCTGCTGAATTCAGCCTTGAAGCTAGTGCTTAAAATCTTCGTGAAAATCGGTTTAGATATAGCTATAGCTCCCATATATATGTTTTATCCATGCGTATTATGAACTTCACAACAATGACCGGACATCAGATGTAGCTCGCAAAAACACTACCAAATTTTATAGAGATTGGTACATTTTAATCCAAGTTTACGGTTATTTCTCACAATTGGAATATCAGCCCAAATTGAATATATTTTTTATACATTCAACCGAATTTTACCATTTGGTTAAACTCAGTCCGGAATATCTATTGCTTTAATACTTTTTTTTAATATAATCCTTATTGAAGACATATCATGCACTATACAGCAAGTTATGCGGATCATAGTTGGTATGATCAACTTCACATAAATTCTCAATATAAACTTTTTTGTTACGAGACCTCTACTAAATACGCATAGTTGTTACTGGTTTTTTGTAATATTTTGTGATATTTGTTTCTATTTTTATACCCTATGTGTTGGGGGTATTATAACTTTGATTGGGCCAGAATTTATGTAACACCTCGAAATATTGGTTTCCCATATAGGAAAGTATATATGGATCTTCCTAGCTCGCCGAGCTGAGTCGATCTAGCTATGTATGTCCGTCCGTCCGTCTGTCCGTCTGTCCAAGTTAATTTGTAATCACTCTACAGGTCGCAATTATGGTCCGATCTTCACGAAATTATAGACCAATCGTCGCGGAATTTCGTATGTAGCTGGAGTTTAGGGCGGAGAAGAAGCCTACCAATTAGGGTGGTCATCGGATAATATTTAGCGGGTAAAATAGACCATATATTTTGTGTTGAAAAAATTCAACATTTTTCATTAAACCGTGAATATTTTAAATCCCGGCGAAATCACGAAGCCATGACAAGGTTACTTCTGACATTTACATTGATGTTAACATCCAACAAATCGGATATATAGCAAAATATGTGCGATATATATGTCTATCAAAGAAGATATGCTTGAAAGATATCTTATATGTCGAGAACGGCTGAACTGATTTCGACAGTTCTCATTAATTCAGAATGGCCTCTTGGCTGGAAACAAAAAACGTCTAAAAAAATCGCATAAAAATATCTCTCTAAAGATGAAAATTTTGATTTTGTAACATTTTCTCATATTTTTTTATTTTGTCATATTTTTGGCATATTTTCATTTTGAATTAAACATTTTGTAATATTTCTACAGCTAACAAAACTAAGTAGTTAGGATATCAGGATATCATGTACAGATCGCATTTATGGCCCGATATTTACGAAATTTTGCATGGGTATAAGATGAGGGTCAGAATAGAAGCCTACTCTTTTTGGAGATGATCGCAATATATTTAGGGGTTAAATGGTCCAAAAAACTGCAAAATTGTCAGCAGGTCGTAATTATCGCCCGATCCTCACGCACAGTTTAATGGGGGTTACCGGACATCGCAAAAGCCAAGCAGTTTTGGATGGCCATCCAAAAATATTCAATGTGTGAAATAGTTTGCCAACTTTTGTAGACAAAATACGTAAATGTCCATTCCAGTGACTTTTTGGAGAATTCACAAATACAGGAAAGACGCACTTCTGACTATTTCGTTAACGCTGATTTAGTTGAAGAATATAGTCAAATGGATGTATCTCATATAGATGCGTTTCAGTCAAAAACCAATAATATATGTTAATCTTTTGCCACTTCTGAGAGATTATAGGTATTTGGGAAATATTTGTTCTAGATCTAGGAAGACCATTTACGTGCAACATCTACCAATAAATTGGAAATGAGCAAATTAGTTTAAGTTGCTATTATTCGAAAATTAGAGAACGAAACCTGATGGTTTTCTTTAATTATTTGTCACAATTTCTTGTGGAATTCTGTCGAGTATTTTGTCCCTATAAACAGTATCGTTTATTATAGTGTTGTAGGGTATTCAACGGTCGGCCCCGCTCGACTGTAGCCTTTGCTTACTTGTTTTGGTCATGTTTTTTATCACCTGAGATTTATTAATTGCTAAAAAATATAGACTCGTCCACGATAGCATAGCTAATGATTTTTGGACAAACGCTTTCTAAAATTGACCAAGTTTCCAGGCCCATACTATGATACAGAGTTATGTCTTGGTGGACCTTGTCTCTATCAATGACATCGTTCTTATGGGAAACATTAATAATATTGATAGAAAAACAAGTAAGATAAAGCAAGGTTGACACTAATATTTTTCACACAAAAGGTTTGGTCTATTTCTCAAGCCTTACATTGCCCGGTCTAATAAAAATCACCGTTTCGACCGACGACATCTCTATTCAAAACTTAAGGTACGTAAAAAATTGATTTCGCTCTTCACTTATCCATGTGTTAGTGCCAGTTTTTGTAGCTTTGTAGCTGATTTTTCATTCTATCGCGTATTTCGTTGTTTTTTGCAGCACTGAGTTTTCTTGCTTCTCGAATGTCGAAGAAGAAGAACTAAAAACAACAACAGCAAGGTGCCACAAAAAAGTGAAAATTCAATTTAAATTGATGCTAGGCAAAACCGCACAAATCGAGTAAAAACGTCTACGAAAAAGACGGAAAATCTCCATTTAACGGTGTCTGAATTGCATGTAAAGTATGGAGTTCCATGAAGCCATGCCGTGAAACAAAAAACCCGAAGCACTTTGAAATAATACAACTAAAATGCAGGCTCAGTTATAACCGTGCAAACACTTATTCGACAGAATCAACTCAGGTATTCTGACATTAGTACATACTAAGTTCACATGTACGGATGAATGTATGACTGTGTCTACGGCAAGAAAATTTACAATGCACAAATTTAGATTTAGCAAGTTCTGCATAAAAATGAAAACAAATTGGCATCAACGAATAGCAAAGCCGCTATTCGACAAACAGATTATGAAAACGATTGTGTTGGTTATGTGGCATAGATACCTGCTATATAAATTATGGTCTATGAGTTTTTCCCACGAAGTAAACTATTTTTAATGATTTATGATAATCTATGAAGTTTATTTTCCGTTTGAAAATCATAAGATCATCATTTCTATACGGGTGCCCGTCTGTGGAAATAACTCCAGCTTCCGAACGAAATGAAGAAGAAAGATAACATTTTACTAAAATGTATTTTAAGTCCGTACTAGTCCACGTTTTGGTATAGGACACACATAACGGTACCAGCTGGTTTAAGGTTTATTCGGGGTTTTAGTCACAGTTTTAAACGAAATATAGCTGTTAATTAATAGTTTGTATTCCCAATATGTGTGAAAATGTTCCTGCTGAGATCTATATATAATTGTGCACCAATATATTCGGTATTTTGATAATTTGGGTCATACCATTGAACAAAATTATTTCAATTTTGATATTTGAAGTTCGTTATGAGTACTACATCCTCTGACCGTAGTTTGTCGATACAGGTCCACGTTATTCTATAGCCAACATATACCGGTACCACCAGTGCAAAATAACTGAAGGTTGAACAAAGCTACCCCCTTAATACATTTTTTTTCTTTTCCGTCAAAACATATGTAAAGTCACGTTGTCATGCAAAAAATTTATCTTACCAAAATTACTTGTTAAAGCAGTCTAGCGGTTCTTGAGCTGTAAGCGGTCTAACTATCATCCCCCTATTTGATATAAAGCGTGTCCCAACTAAAATGCAATCGTGAAATACGAAGTCGGTATCGTGAAATGATAACAACTTGTCATACAGCTAGAGAAACAATTCAGTTGTAGCATCAGTCATACTCCGATCGTGTTTGGCTTCTGCCGAGTCCTAAACTCTAGCATCATTATCTATAATTGCCACCAGCAGAGCAACTGTTTTTGGTTCATTTCAAACTCTAAATGTTTGGCAATCACCTCCAAAACAATAGGCTTCATTTCTGACCCTAACCCCAATTTCAGGACCATAATTGCGACCTGTAGATCCATATGTAACATAATGGGCCTAGATGTAATATTTCATGGTTTTAAAAACTCTCTTACCTAACCAAACGTACAATACTCCCAACACATATTGTTATGGTGTTTGAAAATAGATTTTATACTTTTCTGCCAAGAGTCCATTCTGAACCAGTCAGAATTGTCAAAATGTCTGTCGTTCTTGAGTAATATGCGCAGTAACTAATATATCTCATTTTATACCCTCCACCATAGTATGTTCCGTTTGTAACACCTCGAAATATACATTTTAGACCTCACAAAGTATATATATTATTGATCAGCATAAAATTCTATGTCGATTTAGCGATGTCCGTCTGTCTGTGGAAATCAAGCTAGCTTCCGAACGAAATTAAGTAGACTTACGGTACCTCCCATATAACGGTACCTCCCGATATTCGGTATTTTGATGATTTTAGCGACATTTTGCACCGGAATTGTTTCAAATTTGGTATTTGAAGTTCGTACTGGATAATACAGCCTAAGACAGAAAATTGTCTGTGCAGGTCCACGTCTTCGTATAGACCCCATATAACGGTACATCCCGATATTCGGTATTTTGATTATTTTAGCTACATTATTCACCGATTTTTTTAAGTTTCACATTTGAATATTGTAATGTCTTATTGCCAAAGTCACCTATGCAGACCCATGTCGTCCTAGAGACCCTAATATAACAGCTGCATTCGGTATTTTTATGATTTTAACAGCATTTTTAACGGATTTTATTGTTTTTGTGTTTGTTTCACTTGTTTTAACTAAACTATTTTAGAAATGTCTGAAATAATCAAAATAACTTATCGCATTTGTTATTATTAAATATAAAGTTGCCTATATTGTATTGGTTGTGTCATGGGTCCTAGACACATTTATATTAAAGTTTTTTTCATGGGATGAAAAGATTTTGTTTACAGAGTCGAGACGAAATCTGGTGAAAGTGACTCGACTCCCCAGCCCTATAAGTTTTTTTTTTTTTACTTACCATACCATTTTTTACATATACCCACAATTCCTTGCCCCTTACGACCGTTCGACAATGAAAACAGTTTGCAACGTTTGAGTTTTTTCTTTTACCTTACAGTTTTGCACATCAGACACGTGTTTACATCACATGGACAAGATTTCTTTCACCTGCATTAGGGCATAAAACTTGTCACATATATTCCTCATTGTATGATTTTACAAAACAAAACGTGACACATTGTCATACAGTGCTCATACGCAATGATGCCCTAGGCATTGTATTGCCTATTCCATAGAGCTTTGAAAAATGTTACATCATCATAAATTAACTTATCATGCCAACCATTTTTTAGAAATGAAACTGGCGGAAAACAATTTTCAAAATTGATATAAAAAAGAAAGCAAACAACGCAACAGAATAGAGTGTAAAAAAATTGGAAAATTCATTTCGTTATTCTGGGTAAATGGCCAGATTGAAAGGTAGGTTACCCACAATGCAGTGAGTTTTTGCCTCTAAGTTGTTAAATGTTGTTCTTACTACCATTGTTTTCAGCTCACATCTTCTGCTCCATCGTATCCTGTCGTTCGCTCCTATGTATGTTTGTTTGTTAACGTACTTAGCGGCCTCTTCGTTTCCGTCTCACCTTCCACCACCTCATTGAAGTGTTTACCAGGCACTCCGGCAAAGTAGTCCTTTCTCCCGATTCCAGATTGCCAGACTGCGCGGTAATGAAATTACAATTTTTATAGTTCATGCCATGAAAAATAAATGAAGCCTAAAAACGTTCAGCAGCCACAACATTACCTGTTCAATAGAACATTGCGATAAAATGCTTCTTATTTATGGATTGGAAATGGCTCAGCAGCAATCGATGACTTGAACTTTTTAAAAGCAAATGAGACAAAACGGAATAAAAGCTAAAAACTTGATTTTAATATGACAATGTGGTTTAGTTGAACATTCCGAGGAAATCGTATGCAAATGGTATATGGAAAACAGTTTTTATAAATTTTCAACTGACTCTAAAAGGTTGAGATATTTTCTGTTAAATCTTCAATTATCGTAATGACAATTCAACTTTAAAATAGACTAGCTGAACCCGGCGCGCTTAGCTATCTCTTTTGATTTATATGGCTTCAGAATTGTATATACAAATATTTTGTGGTTTTAAATAAAAATATAACAAAGTCAACAATTTAAAACCCCATTTGTTGTAGTGCTTTAGGATATACAATATTGTTTTTTTTTCCTTCAGGAGCGTAAATAAACAAATCGATTGGTCTACACTCACGTGAACATTCCATATACAGCTGACATTGAGAAAAGCAAGAACATGCCAAATTTAGTTTTAGAACCAACAAATTATATATATTCTTGATCAGCGTAAATTTCTAAGACGATTTGGCCCTGGCCGTCCGTCTGTCCGTCTGTTGTAATCACGCTACAGTCTAAACGAATTAAGATAGGAAGCTAAAATTTTGCACAGATCTCTCTTTTGTCTGCAGGCAGATCAAGTTCGAAGATGGGCTATATCGGTCCACGATATCGTATAGCCCCCATATAATGGTACACCCGATATTCGGTATTTTGATGATGTTAGCCACATTTTTCAATGGAATTGTCTGAAAATTCACACAAATAGTTCCTTTTGGGTACTTTATACCTCGGCAGGAAATTATCTATATAGGTCCACGATATCGTATATCCCCCATATAACTGTACCCCCCGTTATTCGGTATTTTGATGATATTAGCCACATTTTTCAATGGAATTGTCTTAAAATCCACACAAGTAGTTCCTTGTGAGTACTTTACCCCCTGAGAGAGAATTTTCTATACAGGTCCACGATATCGTACATCACGGTATTCGGTATTTTGATGATTTTAGCCACATTTTTCAATGGAATTGTCTGAAATTCCACAAAAAAAGGAGTCCCTTATGGGCATTTTACCCCCTCAAAAAGAATTTTCTATATAGGTCCACGATATCGTATATCCCCCATATAACTGTACCCCCCGATATTCGGTATTTTGATGATGTTAGCCACATTTTTCAATGGAATTGTCTTAAAATCCACACAAGGAGTTCCTTGTGAGTACTTTACAGGCAGACATAGATTTGTCTTTATAAGTCCACAATATCGTATATCCCCCCATATATCGGCACCTTCCTATGTTAGATATTTTAAAGATTTTAAAATAATTTTTAATGGATTTTATTTTTTTGAAAATTTTCTAATTCGTTCCAAATGGTGGAGGGTATTCAAAGTTTGGCCCGGCCGAACTTACTGTTTTTTTACTTGTTCTTTTTCGGATTTATTAATTGTCATAGCAAATGCCAACCGTACAGGAAACTGCAATCTTTTCAAGTTAAACGACATTGTTTTAGCTATTGGAGGAATTCTAGGTAACAATACATATCCACTTACATACTTCCCCGCAATATTCGTTGCCTCAATTAAGTTGTTGTTTAGTTTTTTTTTTTACTGTTAGCCTAGTTAGCTAAATTCAAATACAGGCGAAAAATGTGTATATTAATTGTATCCAAATCTGTACCGATTTCTATTTTACAAATTTATTTCTAGATTTCATTAAATGAAATCGGCACAAAAATATATATGGGAGCTATATCCAAATCTGAACCGATTTCAATATAATTTGGCAAGTGTATGTTCGTTTAAAATTCCGTTACACATTCCAAATTTCATTGCAATTAGAGACACATAGCTTGTTTGGTGCATCAAATAAATGAAATCGGCCGAAAATGTGTATGGGAGCTATATATACATTTTAAATGTCTTTGATGCATTAAACACATGAAGTCTACAGGAAATATATATAGGAGCTATTTCCAAATCTGAGCCGATTTCAATATAGTTTGGCAACAGCTCATTATATTGTTTACAAGCGTACAAAAGCCTTTTTGTGAGAATTTTCCAGAAAAATAGATATTCGTGATCAAAATTCAAGCGTGATAGTGTGATGTCTTTATATTTGGCTGGAAAACCACAAAAGCACTCCAGCATTTAAATGTGAATAAATCTTTTGTGTCTCGTACCATCGATCGTTACCGTGATACTGGTAGCGCAGACCGACGTCAAGGAAGTGGACGGAAGAAAACAGCAACATCAGCAGAAATGGTTCGAAAAGTAAAGGAACGACTTGATCAAAACCTGCGTCGCAGTGTCCGAAAAATATCTCGTGAGCTGAACATATCGCAATATTCCATTCGGCAAATATTGAAAAATGTGCTTGGGGTAAAGCCATTGAAATTCCAAAAACTGCAAGAACTTACACTGCAGCGGAAAGAAATTCGACTCAAAAGAACTAAAGATTTGTTTGGCTTGGCCGAAAGTGGTAAACTGCCGAATTTGGGTTTCTCCGATGAGAAAACATTCGTTGTCCAGCAGTTTGTAAACAAACAAAATGATCGTGTTTACTTGCCAAAAAGGTCAGCTGAAAATGTGCACCTTCGGTTGCACATGTCAATCGTCCGTGGCATCAGAAAAAATGCCAAATATTATCGCAAAAATATCGTGGAGGGTGTATTAAAGCCTTGGGTACGCAAACAATTTGGCCGCAGACCTTGGACATTCCAACAGCACTTAGCACCATCGCACTCAGCACGCGACACCCAAGAATGGGTACAAAATGAGGTTCCTCGCTTCACCAAAATCCCTAGATACCAATCCGTTGGACTATTTTGTCTGGAATATTTTGGAAAGAAAGGTTGGCACTAAAAAATACAAAAGTGTCGATCACCTTAAGCAAGCGCTTCGCCGGGAATGGGTCAAAATACCGCAGAGCAACATTCGGGCAGCGTGTGACTGTTTCATTTTCCGTTTGAAGGCCATAATTCGTGTCAAAGGGGACCACTTTGAACAAATCTAAACTTATTCTAAAATTTGATGCTATCTCCGACATTTTTTGCTTTCATTCAATAAAATTAAAAAAAAAATTAAATTATGGCGTTTCACTTTATTGCAGTTTTTTTTCTCACCCTGTACTGCCGTACTATACCAGGATTTGACTCTCCGTCTCATTGTTTTTCTTTTCTTCATTGGTTCTTTGGCTTTAGTTTTGATTGTTTGCATGAAATCCTACTAAAAGTAAGTCGAGTGTTAAAATCTTAAAAAAATAAATTTGTCTCTTTTCTGGACATTGCTTATGATTATGATGAAAGAAACTACTCTTAAGATATTGTCATTATTCTTTTGGTTTTATTTTTATTGTTATAAGCACAGAAGATTTTTGTATTTTCAAATAACTACCAAATGCAAATGGATGTAAGTGTTTGCCTTCTGTCTACGATAAATGTCTGACTGCATTATTGGTTCAATGCTCTTATTGTGACTTCTTAGATTAAATACTTGCATTTAATAATTCTTTTCAAATAGAGGATTATTATCTTTATTTTTTTCATCGTTCTTGTGGGCTTAAAATAAGATAAGAGCTTATATCATCAGAAATATTTGTACTTTATGCGAAAAATAAATATCACAAGTACTTTATAAAATTGTTAAATATTTTAATAACTAAAATTGGACTAATTTTATATTTAGATTTTTTACTGCAGCACCCAATAAAAACCAGTAAAGAAAGTCTTAAAGTCGGGCGGGGCCGACTTTATGATACCCTAAACCACTTTGCTAATTTAGTAGAGCTGCGCATAACAATTAAAAGTTTTTATGGGAGAATTCAATCAAACACTTTACATATTTTTAGTATATATATTCTGCAGTATAAACAAATGCCCAAATGACGTAATAACATGTAGCATTGTGTAGCGTAGTGTATAAATAGTACAATTAGTACTATATGGAATGATCTGAAACACAGCCACTTCTCGAAGCTAATTCACTTTTGATATTAGAATATTTTGTTGTTTATTAATTGATGCATTTAACTGGAGCATACCTTTAGGCGCCAGCTTAAATTTTTTAATCAATAAATTTTAATGTAATTAATATTTTATATTCATTGATTGTTTAGCATCCTTTTAGACAGTTATCGTTATTACTAAGCTGTAACGGCAGTTACATTGAATAAGTCGTCGCTGAAAATTACCTAGTGAGAAATTGGCGAACTTAATACAATATTTCATGCATTATATTAATTACATCGATAATTAATTAAAGAATTTACCAATAATATGTATATTATTATTATTATAATTATTATTATTATTATTATTATTATTATTATTATTATTATTATTATTATTATTATTATTATTATTATTATTATTATTATTATTATTATTATTATTATTATTATTATTATTATTATTATTATTATTATTATTATTATTATTATTATTATTATTATTATTATTATTATTATTATTATTATTGTTATTATTATTATTATTATTATTATTATTATTATTATTATTATTATTATTATTATTATTATTATTATTATTATTATTATTATTATTATTATTATTATTATTATTATTATTATTATTATTATTATATTATTATTAACAATTTAAAAAGTATGTGTCGGTTTTGCCGACAGATGTATACCCTCAGACAATGTTCGATAGTTTAAATATATTTTGACTTCTGTTATGATTATTCAAATTGTTGACCCTCTACAGAATGAGCAAATATTGTTCATTTCGGATCGGACCTAAATAAATATGATATAAATATCACTTTATATGAGATATGTGATAATTTTTAGAAAATGTTGAAATGTGTCTGATAGTCGACCGAAGTATCCCATTATCATACATCATCTAATACGGATAAAAATATTGGTATATCCAAAATTACAAGAAAATCAAATATTTTATTATTTATATTTATTATTTAAATATTTATTATTTAAATATTTAAATATTTTATTATTTAAATATTTATATCAAATTTTATGCGAAATTATAAATTCCGATACATCCCATATTCATATCAGATTTTTTAATGAGAGAAATATTTCGATATAGCAAGTTGTAAAGAATCGCTAATTTGTTTCGCAAGTTATGACGGAAAAAATTATTGAAAATTGTGATCCCTTGTGGATGAGGTACCAGAAGGTGTTCGCAGATATACATCATCTTCACAACATATCTTGTGGTAGCAAAAATGTTTGGTGTGAAATTTAAAGAGAGTTTGATTCTTATTTCGGTTTCTTTGAGCATATTGTTTTTCCAAATCTTGAACCCTATGTGGTGGAGGTACTAGAATTAATGGTCCGATCTCTACTATTTTTATAACAGATCTTGTGTTAATAGAAGTATTGAGATGTGTCAAGTCAGAATGGAATCGGTTTTTAATTTCGCGTTTTATGAACTTCATGGATATTCCAAATTTTGGCCTTTTGTAGGGGAGGTACCAGAAGGAATGGTCCGATCTCTACCGTTTTCATAACAGACCCTGTGTTGATAGAAATATTCAGATGTACCAAGTCTAAATCGAATTGGATATTAATTTCGCGTTTTATGAACTTAATGAATATATAAAATTTCGACCTTTTGTGGGGGAGGTACCAGAAGGGGTGGACCGATATATTGAATTTAAACACCAAATCTTGAGTTTATAAAAATATTGGGATGTGTGAAATTTTAAGACAACCGGATTCTTACGTCACATTTTATAAGAGTTATAATTTTTCAAAATTTTGACCCTTTGGGAAGAAGAACTTGATGGAGTGGACCGATATTATCCTGATCGAAAACTGAGGCAAAAATTAGGATTTGCAAAGTTGGAGCATCATCGGATTACCGTTTCTCTTTCTGTGCAGAAAATATATTTTTTTGAAAATTCCGATCTTTTGTGGGGGAGGTACCAGAAGAAGTGGACCGATATTGCCCATCTCCGAACTCGATCTAAGTTTGACAAAAATATTACGATGTATCAAGTTTGGACCAAATCGGATGCTCCCCGGACGGAAGAACGAACATCGCTAGATCGACTCCAAATGTCTTTAAACGGGTTTGGCCCAAAGAGACCTAGGCTCTATTATTCTATTACAGCATATAATACACATTGTGAACTTCAAATTCCAAATTTGAAACATTTACGGTGAAAAGAGCGGCACAAATCATGAAAATACCTATGTACAGTTATATGGGGACTATACCAAAATATTTCTTATGTAATGGGAATCCATGCTGCCAATTTACAGTAAATTCAGGTTGATACAATTATATGGGGGATATATCGAAACTTTGACCTATATATTCCATTTTCAATTCCAAAGGCCTGCAGACCTAATATCTGAATAAAATTTTATCAACCCACTTCATTTGGTTCGGCAGCTAGAGTGATTTCTACAGACAGCCGGACATCGCTAAATCGACATAGTATATTAAGCTGTTCATGAATATATATATACTTTGTGGGGTTAAAATTTATATTTCGAGGCGTTACGAACAAAATAGCAATCATAATACCCCATTCATACTGTGGTGGAGGGTATAATAACAAGAAATACAATTTATTCAAATATATGCACTATATAATACTTTTGCAAATGTGTCAATTTCATAGCACATTCTTCCATTTTCTAACTTGTTCTGAGATAACTAATTTTCTCAGGAAGTACCGGAACGGAAATATAGTAAAATCGTCAGAGCAAAATTCAAATTTCATCCAAACACTAGCTGCCAGTTAATAACAATTTGTCTAAAAATAGTCATTTGCGGCCAAATTTGCTTGTTGCACCCTACAACAGTTTGTGTTAAGGGTGTGATAAGTTTGAATTGGTCAAAAACGTTTGTTACACCTCGAAATATTGGTCCGAGAGTTATACATAAATCTTCCTATCTAGCCGAGCTGATTTTACCGTTCGCTCGTCTGTCCAAACTTATTTATAATTGTGGAATCTTAAATTTTTTCACTGGAGCCATTTGCTGTGATATAAAATATCGATGCATTACTTTTGAAAGTTGTACACATCGCAGGTTTTCATAGAAAATATTGATTCTAGATTTATGAGGATTATTTGAATTTGTCGATACGTACTAGCACTAATCTTCGAATACTAGAGAAAAACCCTCGATATTTTTAACAATTTTTAAGTAGGCAATTACGTGTCCCAATGTCTTGTGGAATTCGGTCATTATTTCCTAGGTTATCACATCTATAACTATAGCAAAGACATAAAATGTTAAAGACTAGGCAAAATGCATTTTGAACCAGTAAAGAAAGTCTTAAAGTCGAGCGGGGCCGACATTATGATACCCTACACCACTTTGCTAATTTAGTAGAGCTGCGTATAACAATTAAAAGTTTGTATCTTTTAAATTCGGACTGTATTGCCCATTTGGTGCACAATAATTTGAAATCGGATAAAAATATATATGGGAGCTATAGCCAAATAGGAACCGATCTCGATAAAATTTGGCAAAGATATTTCTGAGCTGTATTTGATATATTTCCCTGAATATCGTTGTTACGGAGTGCATATTACGGCTGTGGGTAACAAATATGACAAATCGGATGAACAGTATATATGGGAGCTATAGCTATATCTGAACCGATCTTCACCAAATTTGACATACTAGCTTCTAGACTGAATTCGGCCGTAAGTGCCAAGTTTCATCCCATTTGGACAAATATTAGATTTAGATTTGGTGCACAATCAAATGTAAATAGGACGAAGTTATATAAAGGAACTATATCCAAATCTGAACCGATCTCGATAAAATGTAGCAAAGGTATTTCGGAGCTGCATTTCATATATTTCCAAAAATATTGTTGTTACAGAGTGCATATTACGGCTGCGGAGGACAAAAATAACAAATCGGATGAACTATATATATGGGAGCCATAGCTATATCTGAACCGATTTCGATCAAATTTGGCATACTTATTTTCAGGTCTAATCTGATCGTACGTGCAAAATTCCATGCTATTCGGACTGATATCACACGTTTGGTGCACAATAAAAAGCAAATCGGACGAAGATATATATGGGAGCTATATCTAAATTTTGACCGATTATCTCCAATTTCAATAGGGTTCGTCCTTGGACCAAGCAAATGATTTGTGCAAAATTTCATCTGGATAGGACAATAAATGCGAACTGTACTTTGTTTACAAAAATACATGGACAGACTGACATGCATAAATCAACTCAGAAAGTGATTCTATGCAGATCATCAAAAGGAACTATGGGTCTATCTCGTTTCCTTTTGCCTGTTACAAACAAATGCACAAAGACATAATACCCTGACCACATTGTGGTGTAGGGTATAAAAAGGTTGTGAAATACCCCAGCATTTGAAGTTTTCCGCCATTGAAGTTTTCATTAAGATATTGCGTGTTTGCCAGCATATTCGCAGTGAGTTTGAATGCATAAAAGCCTGTTTGTGTAATTTCAGATTCAATCAGACGCATAGCATATACTGAGATTGGGGTAATTTTAGATACTTCGTATATATGCCGATTTGAGTAACGCTTATTATGATACTGAAAATTTTTCCAACACAGACCCAGTATTTTTCTTTCAAATACTCCAATTTTTTTTTCATTGCCATTCCAGAAATTGATAGTTTATGAAGCATTAACTTTGTTTTTTCCGGCCTTACTTAGAGAGCCTCGCTCATTTCCATCAAATTTGAACAACTTGTTTTATCAAATACCCAAATATTTGAATCTATCTCTTAGTGGTATTTAGAGGCAACCTTAATGACTTTCTTTCTGATATAACCCATCTCTTGTTTAAAAGTAATGACTGTTATCCCCAATCGGTATAGAAAGCATTAACTGTACTTAAATGATAAAATAACATAGACGAAGCCGCAGCAGGAAGTCATGTATGTAAATGTTAAATGGATGAGATAAAATTGACCCATTTCCAACTGCATATAAAATTGCGTATCGGTGAAAGAGCTTTCAGTCATTTCACCACATTCGCTGCAATTCCTAACTGCGTCTTTCTAAAAAATACTCCATTATAATACGTTCTATCAAACGCTTTTTCCACATTCAAAGAAACTGAACCGTACGTTTCAATTCACGAAATTATATCATTAATAAATTTAGTCAAAGCATCTACAGTGGAATGCGCTCTGTTGATGCCAAATTGATAATATCGTATATAATCAGATCGTAAACCTTCATACATTTTATTACGTATGTTTTTTTAAATTTGCCTAAATTTGTTGATATTTAATGACTTTCTTTTTGATTGGCAGAATCTTTCAATCTTCCAGATTTTAGGAAGATATGAATTATTTAAGAAACTTTTAAATATAACAACCAGTTACTGGAGTGCTTTAAATGGAAGCTTGCGAAGATGGCGACTTTTTATACCCTACAACACTATGTGTTGGGGGTATTATAAGTTTGATTGGGCCAAAAATTATGTAACACCTCGAAATATTGGTTTCCCACATAGGAAAGTATATATGGATCTTCCTATCTCGCCGAGCTGAGTCGATCTAGCTATGTATGTACGTCCGTCCGTCTGTCTGTCTGTCCATGTTAATTTGTAATCAAGCTACAGGTCGTAATTATGAACCGATCCTCACGAAAAGGAAAATGGAGGTGGGGTTATGGTCAGAATAGAACCCTATTGTTTTTGGAGATGATCGCACGATATTTAAGGGTTGAAATGGACCAAAAACTGAAAAATTTCCTGATTTTGCAGTTGCTCTATAGGTCACAATTATGAACCAATCGACGCGAAAATTTACAGTTAGTTAGAGTTTAGGAGTGGGCATAAACCTAAAAATTTAGGCGGCCATCGGACAATAATTAGCAGGTAAAATAGACCCTAACTTTTATGTAAGAAAATAGGAAAATTTCCACTAAACCTCGAATATTTTCAACCCCAGCCAAATCACAAATACATTAAAAGATCACTTCTGACCATAACAGTGATGGTAATAGTCAAGAAATCGGATATAAAGCAAAATGGGTACAATATATATGTAAAAGAAATGATCTTATTTATTCTGCTTATAAATCAAGAACCGCTGGGCCGATTTTCACAATTCCCATCAATTCGCTTTTGCCAGAAAAGCAGAAAATCTAAAAAAATCGTGGATAAAAATAAAAAAGTGAATAGTTTTTGTTCCATTTTTTCAATTCTTGTCATATTTTTTATCGAATGCGATTTTTTCAATTTGACGTACAATTTTGAATTGTAAATTTTCTAAATGTTTACACCCTTCAACACTACGTTTTGAGGGTACTATATATACATGTCGCAATTATCGTCCGATCCTCATGAAATTTGACATGGGGGTAGGGTCAGGGTCAGAATTAAAGGCTATTGTTCTTAAGATATACATTTATGGGTTCAAATGGACTAAGAAAATTAATTTTTTCCAATTTTGTAGTCGCTCTGTAGGCCACAATTAAAACTAATCGATACGAAATTTCGCATCGGAAGAGTGTTAAGGACAGGGAAGAAGTCTAGCATTTTGGATGACCATCGGATTACATTTAGCTGTAAAATGGACCACAACTTTTGCCAAATTCTCCGGGCCAAAAAACTAAGGGTAACCTCTGGGCGGGGCTCTTTGACGTTATATCAAAAACGAAATCTTTCAAAATGTATTATGGGGACTTTGAACATATTGTAGTGTTGTAGGTTACTTGTTATACCCTCCACCATACTATGAAATACTCATGTCAGACCCAACAAAGTATATATATTCTTGATCAGCGTAAAATTCTAAGACGATTTAGCCATGTTCGTCTGTGTGTCTGTCTGTCTGTCTGTCCGTCTGGCTGTTTTAATCACGCTATCTTTCGAACAAATTGAGATAGAAGGCTAAAATTTTGCACACATGTCTATTTTGCCAGTAGGCAGGTTAAGTTCGTAAATGGGCCATGTAGGTCCAATTTATCATATAGCCCCCATATAACGCTACCTCCCGATATTCGGTATTTTGATGATTTGAGCGACATTATTCACCGGAATTGTTTCAAATCTGGCATTTGAAGTTCGTAATAGATACTGCAGCATAAAACAGAAAATGGGCCATAAAGGTTCACGTCTTCATATAGCCCGCATATACCGTACCCCCCCCCCCCCCCCCCCAATATTCGGTATTTTGATGATTTTAGCGACATTATTTACCGAGATTGTTTCAAATTTCGTATGTGAAGTTCATAATGGATACTTCAGCCCATGCCAGAATATTGTCTGTGCAGGTTCACGTCTTCGTATAGCCCCATATAACGGTTAGCAGAATTTTTAACGGATTATATTTTTTTTGGAAATTGCCAAATTTGTACCAAATGGTGGAGGGTATTAAAAGTTCGGCCCGGCCGAACTTACAGCTTTTTGGCTTGTTATTATATAAGTTTGCTAAAATTAGGTGAACTGTTTCCAAGGTTCTGTCATGTTCGTTATTGAAGGATGCTGATTCGGACAATGTGATTCGGGACATCGGTCAGATAATCAGTTGTCGAAGGTTCTAGTTGAGCTACAAAATGTCCACTCAATATATTCAGGATTTTTATCATTTTTCATTTTATTGTTAACGACCACGAACTTTACCGATAATTCGTTATCTTCAAACTTCCTGAACTTTACTATTAATCCTAAATTCTTTATCAAACATTCGCAACAGCTTAATCTCTTCTTTTTAAGTTATAATAATTTTGATCAGCTGAATTTGTTTGGATAATAATAAATATATTCCGAATTTTGAATTTAATTGCCATTCGAGGAGGGAAAATTAGCTTCCAATTCCACGGCCAACTGTCCTGTAAGCTGATTCCATCATTAGTATCTCTAAATGATAACAATCCTTGAGCTAAAGATCTCCGAATTTAAGTTTTAATTTCAATGCAAATGTAGATAAACTTTCAAAAAATTTTACAAAAATATCGCAAAAATAACAATACAATACTTTATTCCTGGTTCAAAAAGTAAGTGTAAATTTTGACAGATAGAAATGATCGTTGTTTGGAGAAAGGGATGATGGGACAGAGATATTTAGCTTTATAAAACTCACATATATCTTCCGTAAAATTTTCCCACCTGTAAACTGACTAAGCCTAGTCTTTTTTTTGGTTCTATGCAGCATGGTTTTATTAGTTCTCTTGTTAATGTTGTAAATGTGACACATACCCTAAGGCGCCAGTTCAATTTTGTTAAATGTTAACACTTGAATTTTACTATCAATTTTATATATATCGTTTGTGTAGCATATTTTTAGTCAGTTATTGTTATCAATATTGCCTATCTACATAAGGTGTGTTCCATTACTGATGTTGCTAAGTGATGCATAATTTCTTGCTATAACTTACTTTTTATATAGTTAGAACAGATAATTATCAACTTTAAATTGTATAATAAACGAGTTGAGCTTATTCGTGTTGCTGGTCCATAGTTTTTGCGTTTAACGTATACATATTTTTAAAAGCATTATGTATGGAAGGTCAAATATAAAAATTTCAAGTGCTATAAAAAAATTAAAAAAAAATAAATATATAACACCTTCTAACACAATTATTCACATTTTTCAGGGAGTATTTTTATGCGTTTATTTTTTTGACTTTATCCTTTTTGCCAACAGATTATGCCAAAATTAGACAAGTCGTTCTTTGGTTATAAGCACAGTTACACAAAAAAAATGCACATTTTTTCATTCGAAAAGCTATTTAGTAATGATTCCGCTCAAAATTCCATATTAAAGCACAACTTTTTATTTTTGCAATTTCGAGACTTTTCTTTCACAAATTTTTTTCACTGCAATTACAAACAACCTGAAGAAAATTTAAGTCAAATCGGCCCAGCCATTCTCAATTGATGAGATACTATACATTTTTCCATAATTTTTTTTTAATGATTTTAGAACCGCCTCTCTATGCCTACTAGGAAGGATTGGTATGACTTAAATAGAGAAGGCTAACGATTTATTAGGATGCAATATGGGCAATCCAGGGAAGTTATGACACAATTAAACACAGGATGTACATGCAGGAATTGGTCGTTGCATAATATTGATCGTTGTATAATATTCCCGAATATTATAGAATATAGAATAGAATATTATAATTCTTATATATTCCTTTGCTGTAAACCGTTAAGACTAATTTGTTGGAGTTATTTTCTTAGCAGTTTGATTAACCTTATATTCCCTATAAATAAATTTGTAGATTATTTTTATACCCTACACCACAAGGTGGTCAGGGTATTATGTCTTTGTGCATTTGTTTGTAACAGGCAGAAGGAAACGAGATACACCCATAGTTCCTTTTGATGATCTGCATAGAATCACATTCTGAGTCGATTTATGCATGTCCGTCCGTCCGTCTGTCCGTCCGTCCGTCTGTCCATGTATTTTTGTAAACAAAGTACAGGTCGCATTTATTGCCCGATCCAGACGAAATTTTGCAAAGATCTTTTGTTTGACCCAAGGACGAACCCTATTGAAATTGGAGATAATCGGTCAAAATTTAGATATAGCTCCCATATATATCATCGTCCGATTTGCTTTTTATTGTGCACCAAACGTGTAATATCAGCCCGAATTGTATGCAATTTTCATATACACCCAAATTAGGCCTGAATATATGTATGCCAAATTTGATCGAAATCGGTTCAGATATAGCTATAGCTCCCATATATATTGTTCATCCGATTTGTTATTTTTGTCCACCGCCGCCGTAATATGCACTATGCAACAACAATATTTGGGGAAATATATCAAATACAGCTCAGAAATACATTTGCTAAATTTTATCGAGATCGGTTCAGATTTGGATATAGCTCCCATATATAACTTCGTCCGATTTATTTTTATTGTGCACCAAACGTCTAATATTTGTCCAAATGGGATGGAATTTGGCACTTACGACCGAATTGAGTCTAGAAGCTAGTATGTCAAATTTGGTGAAGATCGGTTCAGATATAGCTATAGCTTCCATATATATTATTCATCCGATTTGTTATATTTGTTACCCACAACCGTAATATGCACTCCGTAACAACGATATTCAGGGAAATATATCAAATACAGCTCAGAAATATCTTTGCCAAATTTTATCGAGATCGGTTCAGATTTGGATATAGCTCCCATATATATATCTTTATCCGATTTCAAATTAATTGTGCACCAAATGGGCAATACAATGCCGAATTTAAAAGATACAAATGCTTCGGCATATTTAGTCCTTCGAACTTTAAATTATAATTATAATCATAGCGTGTATGATTGAATTCTCCCATAAAAACTTTTAATTGTTATGTGGAGCTCTACTTAATTAGCAAAGTGGTGTAGGGTATCATAAAGTCGGCCCCGCCCGACTTGAAGACTTTCTTTACTGGTTTTCATTAAAAAAACTTTAAAATTAACAATGTTACATTAAACAATATTTGATTAAAAGATCAATTAAAATCTCTTCCCTAAAAACTAATTTGTCCATGACATAGCCATAACATTTGGCCTAATGAAAGCTAATGAGGCGAACTCATAATTAGCTTACTAAAAATAACAAAGACGCAATAACAAAATTCCATAAACAATATTCCTGCTTCGATATCTGAATAAACAGCCGCGACTTAATTTCTTTTAATTAAATGATAAATATAGCTAAATACCTAACCCGACTCCTAACCTAACCCCAACGCATACACAATGAATGCTTATTAGCCAGTTTAAATCCTGAAAAAAGTTGCGAGCATTAACCAAATGTTGTTCCTTACACGAGTCTAGTAGGGATGAACATTATGCTAAAAATACAACAAAAGCACCGCCATCATCAGCAGTTTTATAAAGGCGGCGAAAAGGCACATTTACATTTTCGAATTCAAAAAGCGGTGATAATGACAGTGACAACTGAAGCGTTGATATCACTTCTGAAGCATATTTTTGGGCACAGAAATTATTTCAATGTGACGTACACGTTTGTTTCTATGCCAACAAGAAGAATTGTGACACCTTTGAGATTTTCAATCCGCGCATAATGAGGCACAGTGTTACGAAAGCGAGGCGAATACAATTTTATTGAAAGGCTTTCAAAAGTGTTTAAAAACCTTTTCCTATTGCACATTAGAGGAAAGGCTGAGTTGTCTTAAATTTGAGACAAGTTAATATCTTTTGGGGTAAAAAGATGAAAATAATGGGTAGGTGTTCTATCAAAATCTGCACTGACTTTGCAATAAAGACAATATTTTTTTAGCACAACATTCGAGTTAAAAGTTTATATGTATCAGTCGGTTTTGCCGACAGATGTATATCCTCTCCCAATGTTCGATTATTTAAATATATTTTCTGGATGAGAGGTACCAAAAGCAGTTCGCAGATATATTTCATCTTTACAATAGATTTTGAGAAGGCAAAAATGTTTGTATGTATGAAATTTAAGGAGAGTTGGATGATTATTTCGCTTTATTTGTGCGTTTTGTTTTTTAAAATCTTGAACCTTATATGAGGCAGGTAGCAAAAGAAATGGTCACATCTCTACTGTCTTTATAACTAATCTTGTGTTGATCGAAATATTAAGATGTAGCAAGTCTGGAATGGAATCGGATGTTAATTTCGCTTTTTATGAGCTTCATGGACATTCAAAATTTTGGACCTTTGTGGTGGAGGTACCAGAAGGAATGGTCCAATCTCTACCGTTTTTATAACAGATCCTGTGTTGATGGACATATTCAAATGTACCAAGTCTGAATGGAATCGGATGTTAATTTCACGAGTTTTATGGTTATTCCAAATTTCGACCTTCTATGGGGAAGGAGTGGACCGGTATATTCAATCTTAACACCAGATCTTGAGTTAATAAAAATATTGGGCTGTGTGAAATTTTAAAACCATCGGATTTTTACATTACATATTATAAGAGATAAAATTATTCAAAATTTTGACCCTTTGTGGGGAAAGCACTTGATAGAGTGACCCGATATTGTCCATTTTCTCACCTGGCTTAGAACTGACTCAAATATTAGGATTTACAAAGTTGGAGTAAAATCGGATTATGATTTCTCTTTCTGTGTAGAAAATAGAAGGAGTGGACCAATATATATTACGATGTATCAAGTTTGGACCAAATCGGATACCCCCTTCAAGAGTTATCGTCGCACCGCACATTGCCTGATCGACTCCAAATGTCCTGAAACGGATTTGGTCCAAAGAGACCTAAAGAGTTTAAAACCGTTATTTCGACCAAGCACGTTTTGACCGTATCAAATAATATATACCTTCTGTAGCCATATGGCTGAGGGTATAAAAATCAGTTTAGATTTGAAAAAAAAACATGCATGTCTTTAACAGATTTAACGCGTTTTCCAATCTTTTTTAAAAATCTTTTTGAAAAGCATCGGCTGTGTGGCACATGGCGCCGTCCTGTTGAATGCAATTGTTCTCATAATCTCCCTTAACTTTTTGTGAACAAAATTCGTTCAAAGTGGTCCGATAACGTAACGGCCACTCATTGCTCAATTTCAATTTCCCCACCAAGCAGTGTCTAGTTTGGGGCCTTTCAATGTGATCTAAATACGTAAATTTTTCGTTTTTACATACGGAGATGACGGTGATTTTCTCCTTCCAAAATCCGTGATCACATATATACTTAACAGGACCATAATTTTCCTAGTGTTGATCAATTTTATACAGAACCATATACAGGGCACGTCTCGTTACACTGTGCTAAAGACTTGGAAATAGTAAAGGCTTTAGCGACATTAAGCCATTGAGGCATCTTATTAAGGCAGTTAAACACAAATTAACATATCATCATCATCATAACAAGGAACAAGGAAAAACAACAACACCAACAGCGGTAACAAGGCTAATAGAAACCAACAGCATAAGGTAAACGGAATAGACAATTTAATATCAACCAACATAACGAAGACAGAAACAGGCAAAAGACAAGGGAACAATGGCAATCATTAAAAAGAGTTACCGAATAAATGAAAACTTGACGCGTGTAAAGGGGTTGCAAAGACGATGGAAAAAAGTAGGGGTGGGCAAAATTATTCACACTCTAATTACTTTAACTACCAACAGCGACACGAGCACTCATTCCCCTTTTTATGAAAATATTCCCAGCCTCATTACAATCCACTTTCTCCACCCCCGTAGGAAAACAGCAACTGCTGGCTAATGAAAACTACGGTGACATTTACAAACGCATGTCAGGAAAAGGCAAACGCAAAAGGTAGCTGTTAGAGTGACAAGTAATTGACATGGAGGGGAGTTGTCAAGTATAAGGGATGGAAGGAATTGGAAAAATATATGTCTCTTTGATTCACAGTATGATAAAGGCGTTGTGACTCAAAGGATATTTCTCTTGGACAACGAAATTATCTTAACAACGAAATTATCTTAACATTTTTCAAATAATTTCTTGTTCCCTGATCGAGATGAATTGGACCTCACAAGGTAAACATATACTTTATCGGCATAAAATTCTATGTCGATTTAACGATACGTCCGCCTGTCGTCTGTGGAAATCACAGTCACTTCCGAACGAATTGAAGTAGGTTGATACAATTTTACTCAAATATGTGCTTGATCTGCAGGACTTTTGGTATTAAAAATGGGCTATATAGGTCCACGTTTAGGTATAGCCCCATATAACTGTAGCTCCATATATTCGGTATTTTGATGATTTCAGCGACATTGTTCACCGGAACTGTTTCAAATTTCGTATTTGAAGTTCGTAATAGGTACTAAAGCCGGTGAAAAAAGATATGAAAGTTCAGTACGTCCGAACTTATACCTTTTAAATTTAATTTCCTTTTTTTCTGATCACTCCATAGGCCGTAATTATAACCAGATACAGAATCAGTCTTAGAGACTGAATAGAAGCCTATAAGTTTTGAAGATGATCACAATATATAGGCGATGTATTAAATTAAAAAAGTTTTAATGTTCACCAAATGTGTAATATTTGTCCGAATTGAATGAGTTTTGGCACGTAATTATTTCTCCTTATTATCGGTTCAAATATAGGTAAAGCTGTCATAGATATGTTTCATCCGATTTAATATTTATGTAATTCAAAGATGTTACACACTCTCTTTTTTAATAAAATGTGCCAAATATAACACATACAGCTTAAAAGTAACATTGCCAAATCGGTTCAGACTAATATATAGTTCCCATATACAGAGTGAAATGAAAAGACTGCACCCAACTTCAGACTGCTGTTATTTCTAAGCCTCTCGTCCGACAGCTGTTAAGCCTATTCCAGTGACAGCTCATTATATTGTTTACAAGCGTACAAAAGCATTTTAGTCAGAATTTCCAGAAAAAAAGTTATTCGTGATGGAATTCAAGCGTGACAGTGTGATTTCTTTATATTTGGCTGGAAAACCACAAGTGGCTATCGTTAGATCACACCAGCATTAAAATGTGAATAAATCTTTTATATCTCGTACCATCGCTCGTTACCGTGATACTGGTAGCGTAGCCCGACGTCAAGGGAGTGGACGGAAGAAAACAGCAACATCATCAGAAATGGTTCGAAAAATATAGAAGCAACTTGATCGAAATACATATCGCAATATTCCATTCGGCAAATATTGTAAAATGAGCTTGGGGTAAATCCATTGAAATTCCAAAAAGTGTAGTGTAGAGAAAATAGACTCAAAAGAGAGTTGCTTCGCTTGGCCGAAGGTGGTGAACTGCCGAATTTGGTTTTCTCCGATGAGAAAACATTTGTTGTCGAGCAGTTTGTAAACAAACAAAATGATCGTGTTTACTTGCCAAAGAGGTCAGCTGAAAGTGTGCACCTTCGATTGGCCACCAGAACTCAAGCGACGGCCATGGTGATGGTGTGGGCCGCCATGAAAGCTGATGGTCGCTCTCCGCTCGTATTAATCGTCCATGGCATCAGAATAAATGCCGAATATTATCGAGAAAATCTTCTGGAGGGTGTATTAAAGCCATGGACACGCAAACATTTGACAGCAGACCTTGGACATTCCAACAGGACTCTGCATCATCGTACTCCGCACGCGCCACCCAAAAATGGCTACATAATTAGGCTACTCATTCATTTCCAGCTAAAAATGACCACCAATCCGTTGGACTTTTGTATCTGGAGTATTTTCGAAAGCAAGGATGGCACTAAAAAACAACAGAGAGTCGATCTCCTCAAGCAAGCGCTTCGGGAATTGGCCAAAATAACGGTTTTATTGACCTTTTGAAGGTCATAATTCTTGCCAAAGGTGACCTATTCGAACATATCTATACTTTTCCTAAATTTTGATGCAATTTCCGAAATGTTTTGCTTTCACACATACACATACAGCCAGATTTAAAAAAAGCTGTAAAATTTGTGGCGTTTGACTTTGTTGCAGTTATTTTTATCTCATCCTGTATATTTTCCTCTAACACGATGTACATCATACACAAACCATGCTGCGATTGAATTTTTGATCATAAAATAATGTTCTGACTAGAATAAAGTCTACCAAATATTGACCAAATCGATTCAGTTATGATTGTAGCTGTCATATATTAATTTTTAAATTTAAATTGAAAAAAATTTAAAATTGAAAATTTTAAATTGAACCTTTCTCAAATCCAAGGTGCATATTTTGGATTTGGATAAATGATATGATGATGTAGGAGAGGTATCATGTAATATAATAGCACATCTATCAAATTTAATGTGAACAATTCAAACCCAACCTTATATATGGTTACAGATGAGGATACACATATAACACATTTAAGTTGCACAATTGTGTCCCAAAGTCTTATAGCGTTTCATTTGGTCGGTCCTGACAACCTCTTGTTTAGATAATCCTCCATTCAACCGAAGTGTATAATACATCGTTACAATCCGCTCATAAAAAATATGGTTCGAATTTTGGCTTTTTAACTTCCTCTTTATCAAAGTAATTCATCTGGTCCTGCAATTTCTCGAAGGAATGTCATTGAATCTGATATGATATCAAAATTCATAGAAATGTTTCCAAAATATATTTGTTAGCATCTGCCATACTCTGCAGCTTTACCCTTTTCTCAAATATAGATAATGCTGTGTCACAGGTGGAGAATAATAATTTGGATTTAAAATTAATTTACGATTACCGGTGTTATGAGCAACAGCAAGAACAACAAAAAAGCGCATTTCAATTTTATATCACATCTTGAATACAATTACGTATTATGGAAGGACATTCATCCATTCCAAGCGAAACTCCCTACCACACAGACACATACACTCCCACCCACCCCTACACACTTACATAAAATAAGGCATTGTCAGTTTTACCCGCCTTACCTTTAAGAATTACAACAACTAGGTGTGCATTTTTATTTGAATAGAATTTGTTGGCTCAAATCTTTTTATCCTTCAATTTTCAGTTATTTTGTCATTTGTCTGTCGCTCAGCTTGCCTGCCTGTCGTAAGACGCCAATAACCCCAAGAAACTTGTGAAGGACACAAAAGTCAGATGGAAATTAAATAACGAGACACAGGTGAATAAATTGGCACACAGTCTGTGATTATGATAAGGTGGAGGAGTAATGTAACAAAAGGTGAACAAATGTTTTAATAAAAAATTCAAATTGTTATCGTATGAAATTATTGAAATGATACGGTATGATATTGTATTTAAAAATTAGTTGAAATTTACAATACAATTTAAACATAAAAAGTTATTAATTTTTATACCCTTCACCTTGGAAAGTTAATATACCAACATTGTCATTCCGTTTGTAACATCCTTAAATATTCGTCGTAGACCCCATAAAGTATATATATTCATAATCAGCATAAAATTCTAAGTCGATTTAACGATGTCCGTCTGTCTGTCTGTCTGTCGGTATGTCCGTCTGTCTGTCTGTTGAAATCACGATACAGCCCACATTATTTGACGTAGAGCGCCAAAATTTAACAGAGCAATTTGTATTGTGTCTAGGATGGTTGGTATTGAAAATGAGATATATCGGTCCACGTTCTGATATAGTCCCCATATAACGGAACCTCTCGATATTGGGTATTTTGATGATTTTTGCCACATTTTTTCACGGATTTGTCTGAAAATTGGTATTTGTAGGTCATAACGGGTCTCTGTACGTGTGGCAAAACATTGCATGTATAGGTCCACGTTTTGGTGTTGCCCCCATATAACGGTACCTCCCGATATTCGGCATTTTAATGGTTTTTGCCACATTTCTTCTAATGTTTCCTTTACTCTAAGGTGGAGGGTATTAAAAGTTTGGCCCAGCCGAACTTAATGTTTTTTTACTTTTTTTCACAGGATTTTATAAAGTACGAACACCCATTGACTCTTATAAAGTTGAACAGGGAAAATCAAGGTCCATCAAGTATTATATCTTTCCGTTCTTGGTAATAACCAAAAACGGGATGGCGCAGGATAAACAAATCAATAGCTCAATTTTTTAACAGAGTATGAAGCGATACGAGTATAACCTGTATAACAAGACAACATATTCTCGAGATTCGAATGCACACGGATGCGGATATCAGCACCGTTTCAGCCTCTCAGCCTCTAGGTGTGGCGAAAGACTTCAAAATGGATGAACTTTACATAGCAAATTCCTGAAAATATAATTGAAAAATCTGACCAAAATCACACACAACAACATGGTTTTATAAAAAAGTTTTCTGTTATTTTAATAAATTCTGTTGAAACTTGTATATGTTATTTATGCTATTGGTCGAATTTTCTATTCAAAATTTTAGATAAAAAAGCTGATTTAACAGAGCTTTATAAGTCGGTAATAGGTCGAAGAAAAATTGTGTAGGTCGATGGAATATTTATTTCGACAGCCAGCTATCCCAAAGTCGGATAGACGGACCTTGCCCCAGTGACCGACTGCGTTCGCCAATGAAATTTGGCTTCGTTTTTTTGTACAAAAATTAAATTATGTTTAATAATTTATAATTCCCTACAATACTATGAGTTGAGGGTACAAAAGTTTGATTGGGCCAAAAATTATGTAACACCTCAAAATATTGGTTTCCCACATAGGAAAGTATATGTGGATCTTCCTATCTCGCCGAGCTGAGTCGATCGCTATGTATGTCCGTCCGTCTGTCCATGTTATTTTGTAATCACTCTACAGGTCGCAATTATAGCCCGATCTTCACGAAATTTAGAATGGAGATGGGGCTGGAGTCATAACAGAAGCCTATAGCTTTTGGAGATGATCGATAATATTTAGGGGTTGAAATGAAAAATTTTCTTGATTGTGTAGCTGCTCTACAGTTTGCAATTATACCCCAATCGAAGCGGAAGTTAGCATGGGGCTAGAGCTTAGGAGTGGGCAGAAGCCTTCCAATTTTGATGATCATCGGGTAATATTTAGTGGGTGAAACAGACCATAACATTTGTGTTAAATAATAGTCAAATTTTCCATAAAACCGCGAATATTTTTAATCCCGGCGAAATCACACATAAACGAACAGGTCAATTCTGACCGTAACGTAGATGCCGATAGTAAATATATCGGATATGTATAGCGAAATATATACAATGTATATATTTAAAGGAAGGGGATGTTAGCTAGAATGCTTATATCTCAAGAATGGCTGGACCGATTTTGACAAATTTTGTTAAT
Organism: Musca domestica; assembly: GCF_030504385.1. Taxonomy (NCBI): domain Eukaryota; kingdom Metazoa; phylum Arthropoda; class Insecta; order Diptera; family Muscidae; genus Musca; species Musca domestica. The sequence goes on along the minus strand of NW_026712328.1, from coordinate 25,084,853 downwards.
TCTGAATGCCCTCTTGGCATAAAAGTATAAAAGCCAATAAATCGCATAAAAGATGCCAATAATGATGTTAATATTGATATTGTAGTACTTTGTACCATTTTTTATATTTTTTATCGCATGCGATTTTTTTCAACTTGACTTATAATATTGAAGTGTATATTTTGTAATATTTTTTCAACTTACAAGACAGGTTGGGGTTATTATATACAGATTGCAATTATCGTCCGATACTCACGAAAACTTTCACAAGGGTAAGGTTAGGCTCAGAAGGGCTAGGCCTATTGTTTTCAAAGATGTACGCAATATATATGTAGGGGCTGAAATGAACCAACATCAAACTGTTCCTGATATTGCAGCCGTTATAAAGGTCACAAATAGAAACCAAAGGACACGAAATCTCACATGAAGTTAGAGTTTAGGACAGCGGGCAGAACGGACCACTACTTTTGTATGAAAACATACCACCATTACTTACTGGCGATATCCGAAATACACAAAAGGCGAACTTCTGGCTTTTTATACCCTCCACCATTCTATGGAGGGTATATTAACTTTGTCATTCCGTTTGTAACTCCTCGAAATATTCATTATAGACCCTACAAAGCATATATATTCTGGATCAGCGTTAAATTTTAAGACGATATCTTTCGAACGAATTGAGATAGAAGGCATAGTTTACCAGTAATCAGATTAAGTTCGTAAATGGGCCATGTCGGTTCACGTTTTCGTATAGCCCCCACATAATGGTACCTCCCAATATTTGGTATTTTGATGATTTCAGCAACATTATTCACCGGAATCGTTTCAAATTTCGTACTGGAAGTTCGTAATGGGCGCAACAGCCTATGAAAAAAAATTAATATACAGGTCCACGTCTTCGTTTAGTCCCCATATAACGGTTTTCATTTATGTGATAGTTATCGTATATATGAGTCTAAATTTGGAGATATAGAGGGGACTCTTGCTTTTGGAGATGACCGTAAAATATTTAGGGGTTCAAATGAACCAAAAATAGAAAAAAAAATCCTGATTACCCAATGGAACCCAATCGACACGCCCGAGAAGAAAGTTAAGGACAGGGAGGAATTCTAGCATTTTGGATGACCATTGGATTATATTTAGCTGTTGAATGAACCACAGCAACTAACAGCACGACCGAGTGCGTAAATATTGGACAAAGGTCCCTGGTCAAAATGCTAAGGGTAATATCTGGACAGTACTCCGTGATATAATTTCAAAAGCGGAATCTTCCAAAATGGATTTGGACATAAGAAAGCTTCTAACATATTGTAGTGTTGTAGGGTATCACATGGTCGGCCCGCGCGACTATAGCCTTTGCTTCCTTTTTTTTTATAATCATGCTTACGTAATAATAATGTTCGATGGTTTAAATATACATATTTCATCCGATTTTAAATTGAAGCTTTTTCACACCCAAAATATGCACTACATGGCAATGATATTTGAACGAGAGGTCACATGCAATAGAGAAGTACCTCTAGCAAATTTAGTGGAAATCGATTGTGGAAATGTTCGATTTTTCAAATCTATACTACCATATAATTTTAAATATTATCTATTAAAATAAGATAAGCAGTTATTAAATATGCTGTTATCAACATTGGCTCAGAAACAACAATTTATGCGAAAATTTACTTGCGATGTCAAAATTATATTTTGTTATAATTTCTTATTATGAGAAGTTTTCAGATAAAGTGTTTGTTCGTTTTAGAAGTAGTCTCATATAACCAAAAAAATTATGTGGGATATATATGAGGAAATCTCGACTGTTTGTTGCTATTGGGACTAAATCAATTTTTTTTAGCACAGTATAAGATTTAGCTATTACAATTTAGTTATAACTATTAGGATATTGCTCCTATATCTGTGTTCTAGAAAGTTGATCATTTTCATTTAATTTCTATGAATGTATTCAAGAAATAAAAAACAAATAAAAAATCATTTAAAACTGTCTGGCCCGGTCCGCAAAGCTGGCACTTAGTGTAACATACTAATCAACAAATTAAATTAAATTGTTTTACTCAAATAAGTAGCAACCATGGTACAATTACAGAAGGTAGAACAAAGATAAAAAAATATGCATATTTTGTGTATGTATTGTTTCAAATAAAAAATACAATAATTTGAAATTATTTCAGATTCGGTTGCAAAACCTATATATAAATCAATTGTTGTTCGTTGGTAATGGAATCAGTTGAGAACGGGTGGACCGATTTGAATAATATTTTGTACAAACATTCGTCATACCCCGAGTTAGGTTTTTAAAGAAAAAAATATTGACCACGACTACTTTTACGCCCACTATTTCGATTTTTCTAAAATCCTTATATTTGCTAAAATAATGAAGATATTGGTTTGAGAATTATTACACGAGATGCTGTTGGCTTTACATCCAACCCTAAGTACTTATTTAGGGGCTGAGGAACGCGCCGACTTTTAAATCTATTTCTCTATATGTAAAATAAAGTTGTGTTAGTTATTACTCTTATAACATAAAGACCGCCGGTCTGATTTTAACGATTCAGACAAATTCGGAATTGCCGCTTGGCAGAAAAGAATAAAATCCAAAAAATCGCACTAAAATGTGAAATTTAAACATTTTCATTTTGACTTTTTAAATGTACAATAGTAATGTTTTATATTGCATATTTTTTCCATTTTGACTTACTATTTTCGAATGTACATTTGTAAATTCTAATATAATGTGTAGGTTTTTTTGGGTAGTATAAAGCCACAACGGATAAAACTGTTATATTGATTTTATGTATTTATTCGTATTACCCAATCAATACATAAAATCTATAAATAACATTTTTAGCCGTTGTCGCTTTATATGAAAATTCTAAAATCGGGAAAAATCGACAATTTTTCAATGGAATCGAATCGAAATTCTTTTTCATTTCTATTTTTTTATTGTTTTGAACTCTGAATGAATAATATTAAAATGAAATTAGGGCGCAATACGATGTTAAATGCTTTCTACTTCAGGACCTACATCGTGCTTCAGCTGGAAGATGCGAACACATTTAAACAAACAAAAATGACCGAAAAAGAGGGTTCATTTCAAAAAATGGACCTGCTTCTTTCATTTGATAATAAATTGTCAAATGAGAACATAAAATGCAAAATACATTGGGACTGCAATCAGTCAAATACCGACGCAAAATAGAAATTCTTCCTAAACATTCAAGATATCTTTAATCGCTTTGGCAGGTCATTATATGGGTCATAAGCCCCGATAACGGAAAAACCCGATTTCAAGTATATTCTACATTTTAACCATATTTTCGAACTAATTTAAGAAGAAACCATGATGACGTTTGGTATCACCATCATATGATTTAAGGTATTTTTGAGGTCTTTTGGTCCTTATTTGACATCTTTGCTTCTAAGGGGGAAGAAAACCACTTCTTATAAAATTTTTATACCCTCCACCATACACAGTATGGAGGGTATATTAAGTTCGTCATTCCGTTTGTAATTCATCGAAATAATCATTTTAGACCCAACAAAGTATATATATTCTTGATCAGCGTAAAATTCTAAGACGATTTAGCCCTGTCTGTCCGTCTGTCCGTCTGTTGTAATCACGCTACAGTCTAAACGAATTAAGATAGGAAGCTAAAATTTTGCACAGATCTCTCTTTTGTCTGCAGGCAGGTCAAGTTCGAAGATGGGCTATATCGGTCAACGATATCGTATAGCCCCCATATAACTGTACCCCCCGATATTCGGTATTTTGATGATGTTAGCCACATTTTTCAATGGAATTGTCTGAAAATTCACACAAGTAGTTCATTGGGGGTACTTTATACCTCGGCAGAGAATTCTCTATATAGGTCCACAATATCATATAGCCCCCATATAACGGTACCCCTACGGTATTCGGTATTTTGATGATTTTAGCCACATTTTTTAAATGGAATTGTCTGAAATTCCACAAAAGGAGTCCCTTGTATTAATTTCACACCCTCAAAAAGAATTGTCTATATAGGTCCACGATATCGTATATCCCCCATATAACTGTACCCCCCGATATTCGGTATTTTGATGATGTTAGCCACATTTTTCAATAGAATTGTCTTAAAATCCACACAAGTAGTTCCTTGTAAGTACTTTACCCCCTGAGAGAGAATTGTCTATACAGGTCCACGATATCGTATAGCCCCCATATAACGGTACCCCCCGATATTCGGTATTTTGATGATGTTAGCCACATTTTTCAATGGAATTGTCTAAAAATCCACACAAGTAGTTCCTTGGGGGTACTTTATACCTGGGCAGAGAGTTCTCTATATAGGTCCACGATATCGTATATCCCCCATATAACTGTACCCCCCGATATTCGGTATTTTGATGATGTTAGCCACATTTTTCAATATAATTGTCTTAAAATCCACACAAGTAGTTCCTTGTGAGTACTGTACCCCCTGAGAGAGAATTGTCTATACAGGTCTTCGATATCGTATATCACCCATATAACGGTACCCCCGATATTCGGTATTTTGATGATTTTACCCACATTTTTCAACGGAATTGTCTGAAAATCCACACAAGGAGTTCCTTGTGGGTACTTCATACCTCGGCAGAGAATTATCTATATAGGTCCACGATATCATATAGCCCCCATATAACGGTACCACCGATATTCGGTATTTTGATGATTTTAGCCGCATTTTTCAGTGGAATATTCTGAAAGGAGTCCCTTGTGGGCATTTTACCTCCTCAAAAAGAATTGTCTGTATGGGTCCACGATATCGTATATCCCCCACGTACCCTCGATATTCGGTATTTTGATGATTTTACCCACATTTTTCATCGAAATTGTCTGAAAATCCACAAACAAAATAAAAAGTAAAATTTATTAACCCTTAATAGCCTGGTGGTCCCTTCAGGAACCTCAACTTCAGAGACTTGTTTTTCAAAACTGTTACATTTTTTGCGCAATGTTTATTCAGCAAATATTCTCTTTATAATGTATGCCATATAGCGAAAAAGAAAATCATATGCTTTTCGGTGCTGAACACCTGATTTTTGACGTTTATCAGAAAAACACACAAAAGCTTCAAAGTGAACAAGTCGTGCTTTTTCAAATTGATTGAAATCAAAACTTTTGCTCCAAAAGAACCAAATAAAATTAATTTTTATTATTTGTGCACTACATTAAAACCATGTAATTATCTTTTTAGCAATATAATTTTTTTTTGTTGGTGTTTTTCGTGTAAAAGTCCTTCGGTCCTTCAAAGAACCAGTAGGCACTCATTAGAGAAGTGAAATTCGTTAGTGCTTTAGCGCCTTTTTCTAATTTTAGTGTAAATGTTTAATTTTTCATAGAAAAATGCCACGTAAATACAAAGATTTTACCGCGGCTGAAGAGTTTGAAGCATTCGTCAATAATTTTGAATGGTCAATAAGTGAAATTGGCGATATATCAGATTTGACGACGAAAGTCTAGACGATCCCGATTTCCATATAGTGACAAATGATGATGCGAATACCATGTTTTGGATAATGAACCAGACTTGGGAGCAGCAGCAAATATTGTGGTGCGGCTTGCTCGTAAAGTTCCGCTTTTCAAGAACTACAGAATTTTCTTCGAACTATTCCTTTATTGGCTTATTTACGCACCCAGGGAATCTATGGGCTTGGAACAGTTCAACGTAACCGAATTCCTGGCTGCAAATTGCCAGAAAAATTACCCAATCGATAATTACCCTGCGATAATCCACGAGTACAACAAGTACATGGGAGGTGTTGATCTTAAGGATTCGCAAAGTTTTAGTAAAATCTGGCACACAATCCATAAGGAAAGGACGTCCAAGAAGCACTGGAGGATGTGAGACCCCTGAAAATGTGCCAAAACGAGTTCGGGTAGTAATGCCGCCTAGTGACGTGCGGTTTAATAATCTTGGGCACTTCCCGAAATACCTAACAACAGGCAAACCTCGTTGTAAAATGCCCAATTGCACATCTAGAACAACAGTGTATTGCATTAAATGTGAGGTAGAATTATGTTACCAATCAACAAAAAACTGCTTTCTAGAATACCATACAAAACATTGAATAAATGAACTGAAATACATATATAATTTAAATGAAAATAAAAAAAATTCATATATAAGCCATATGCATTCTACTTGTCAAAGGAGAGCCTGGTGGTTCTTCAAAGAACCAACACACAAAACCTCCCCTAAAATGTCCAAAACGCAAAATTGTGAAAAGTCGTAGAACAAACGTTGTTAAGGGTCCTAAAATACAACATATAAAATTTTTTCATTGAAAAGAAAAAAGTCAGGCTATAAAGGGTTAAAGTAGAAAACACCAAATACAAACCTTTTTGAAATGCGTATCATAGCTTTAGGGCAATTATAATTTGGGATAATAGAAAATAATATAAGGAATGTGTATCCAACTCTGAATCGATTTCCACTAAATTTGATGGAAATGTTTTTCAATCAGCTGATGTTAATTTTACTGTGTAAACTTTTCCAGTAAAATGTTGCAAGCTTTCAGTAACTCAACTGTAAAAATTGTTCCCTCACTCCCTCACATTTACTGTCGTTTTGGGTTATAGAGCAACAGTTTGTACCAAATATTTCAAAATTTTATTACTATCCTCCTTCCGAACCATATAAATCTGAAAAACAGTTAAAGTCTTCATTGCATATGTATGTTTAGAAATTAAGCCATTTTTTGAAATAATGTCATATAGTGAAGCATAAATGTTATCTCGGATTACCGAATCAACGAGTCCCCTATAAAATTGGGATCAAGATAATTGCCCAATTTCTACACCCTGTATCGTGCTAATGGCAATCCATAAAAATTTTGAAAATGTATGTTCTTTTCTCACTATCTGTCTACAGAGAGGTCCTTTTCATGTATTCGTGATTTCTCCTAGAAGTGTCTCTCAGTATAAAAAATATTCGATTTTAAATGGAAATGTTGGGTTTTTTCATCACTTAAGAAGTTAATAAAATTGTTTCTATCGGTAGGCTTTAGTGACTACATTACTTTTATCGCCAAATGATGGAAAAATTTAGTTCGTTAACGAAATTATAAGCAAGAGAAAATTTGCTGTTAGGAATAATTGTCTTTAATTCTGTCGTTAGCTAGTTAGAGAATCGCACTTTTGTAGACTTAATGCAAATTAACATAGACATACGGACGGATGGACATACATAGCTAGAACAACTCAGCTTGGTGGGATAGCAAGATCGATAAACTGCATGTCAAAGTGGTTAATATTTTGGTAAAACGTCCGCTATCACTTCGAAAAAATTTCAACAGTACCCTAAAGAGGCAGAGCTGTAAATTTTTTTCTCTAAGTTGAGTTACTACTTTAGACATGTACCAAACTATATAAAGAAAAGAGTAACAAGTAAAAAAGCTGTATGTTCGGCCAGGCCGAACCTTGAATACCCTCCAATATTTGGAACGAATTTGGCAATTTTCAAAAAATAAAAACCGTTACAAATACGACGATGTGGACCTGCATAGGTAACTTTTATCATAATATTCAAATGCGAAACTTAAAAAAAATCGGTGGATAATGTAGCTAAAATGATCAAAATACCGGGTATAGGAAGGTACCATTATATGGGGTCACACCAAACCGTGGACCTGCGCAGACGAATTTTCTGTCATAGGCTGTAGTATCCATTACGAACTTCAAATACCAAATTTGAAACAATTCCTGTGAATAATGTCGCTAAAATCATCAAAATACCGAATATCGGGACGTACAGTTAGATGAAGGCTTTACGAAGACATGGACCTGCGCAGACAATTTTCTGTCTTAGGCTGTAGTATCTTAATATACCCAATTCAAAACAATTCCGCTGAATAATATCGTTAAAATCATCAAAATATCGTATATCGGGAGGTACAGTTATATGAGGGCTATATGAAGACATGGACCTGCACTGACTTTCTTTTTCTTTCTTTCTTTATTAAAAATAGTTAATATTTACAATTCATCTTAGTTTCTATAAATCATTGCACAGATGTGGCAAGGCCTTATATCTAAAGCATTATATAATAAAAAATTTAAATAATTCATTTACATAGTAATAAATCATAAAGTGTCTGAAGGAAAACTATAAGCAAAAACCTTCTATACAAAAATAATATCTACACAAATAAATGTAATTTTAGTTATCAGAGGATTTTCAGAAAATAAGCAATTGGCTTTGAATCTACTAATATGTTGCTCAATGCAACATAGAACCGTATTTACACTACTTATAGAGTAAAGCCAATCCGTCGGGAAATCCCAAGGTAGTTTTAATGCCATCTTAAGAATTTTATTCTGTGCAATTTGCAATCGTTTAATATGTGACTTTGCACAATGTCCCCATATTGGGCAACCATAGAGGATGATGGATTGAAAAATTACCTTAAAGATTAAGATTTTATTATCATTACTTAGCAATGAATTCCTGTTAATTAATGGATAGAGAATTTGTTTGTACATATTAACCCTATTTAAAACATGATCTATATGATATTTAAAAGTTAGTTTTTTATCGAGCCAAATGCCAAGATATTTTACATTGTCTAACCATGTTATATTGTCGTTTCCTAAAACAAGGTTATTGTTGGGTACGAAACAAGATTTTCTTCTTTTTGTGAAAAATATTGACTGTGTTTTGGTATAATTCAATTTAATTCTCCATTTTAAGTAATAGTTACATAATATATCAATTGAATGTTGCACATTGCTTAATATATTATGACTTAGTAGACCGGTATAATAGATTCCAATATCATCGGCATATAAAGCGAATTTACATGGACTAAGAGACGGCATATCTGAACAATATAAATTGTATAGTATTGGTCCCAAAACGGATCCCTGCGGTACTCCAGCATGAATAGGCATTAAGTCTGAAAAAGAATTGTTAACTGAAACACAAAAATGTCGACCGCTTAGGAATTGTTCAATAATTTTTATGAGGTAAGATGGAAAATGAAAAATCATAAGTTTATAGACTAAGCCTCGATGCCATACTGTATCGAACGCTTTCTCTATGTCGAATAAAACTAAAGCTGTAGACAGCCCACCATTTAAGCCAATACGAATGTCATTGCATAAACGTTTCACTTGATGTATTGTAGAGTGCCCGTCTCTGAAACCAAATTGTTCATTAGGGAGAATTTTATTTTCATGGACAAATTCTGAAATCTTTTTTTTAATAATCTTCTCCAATATTTTTCCAAGCGTGCTTAGTAGGCTAATAGGTCTATAATTTTCAGGTTTATTATTAGGTTTACCTGGTTTAGCAATTGGGATGACTTTTGCAGTTTTCCAAGTAATTGGAAAATATTGAAATCTAAGGCATGCGTTAAATATATTACTTAGATATGCTAATGCGTTCCCGGTTAAATGTTTTAGCATTTCATTATTGACTTCGTCCAAACCACAAGCTTTTCTTTTTTGAAGGTTACGTATAATGTATTCAACTTCACTAGTTGTAATAAATTCGGAACTAGGAGTAACAATATCCATATTTCCTAACATTTCAACAGTTTCATTTACATTCTCAATGTGTTGTGGTATACCAATATTGTCAGATATTGTGTGATTTTCACTAAACGTCTTAGCAAAAGCATTGGCTTTGTCAATATCTGTTATTAAGACTTGGTCTCCAGAAATTAAACTATGACAACAACGAGACTTCTTCCTTAACATTTTGGATACATTCCAAAACGGCTTCGAACCTTTATCCAAATGTTGCAACATTTTATTCCATTCTAAATTTCTATATTTGTGTATTTCATTACGGATAATCAAACTATACTTAGTCATTGCATTGTGATCAACAATTTGGCGATACCGAATCCAGTCTCTGCGAAACTTATTTTTTATTTTTATAAGGTTAAGAATATAATTAGGAAGTTTACAGTACTTGGTTTTGAGAGAAAAAAGAGGAACAGATCGTCTAACTGCCTCTAACAATGTGCTTGTGAAGAAGTCAACGTGATCATCGATGTCTGCAGGTATATCAAACTGTAAGTTAGTGTGTTGAAACTTCAAATTAACAAACTGCTTATATGCACTCCAATCGGCAGAAGAAAAATTGAACTTGTAAGTGCAAGACCGGGAGGGATTACCAGAAAGTTTAAATTGAACGGGAAGGTGATCGGATGAGAGATCATTAATGACGTGAGGATTTGTTAAAAGAAGAGGAATGTTAGTTAGAATTAAATCTAGAGTTGATGGATTACACGTTGAGGAAGCAGGGATATAGGTTGGACAATTCGGAAATAAAATGGTAAAAGGGTAAAGTGGATTTAAACCATTAAGAATATTACCCCAGGTATTTGAACGAAGGCAATTCCAATTACGGTGTCTAGAATTCAAATCGCCACAGAAAATATAATTACCATCGGTGTTTAAGATTTTACGTAAATCGGATTTAAATAAGCTGCGGAGTGTACTACTATTCACACCTCCAGGAAAGTATATGCTATACAACTTAATCGATTGCGAATCATTTAGCTTTAATTCTATTCCTGTGTTTTCAATTATTTGGGTTGGTATACTTTGGACAATTTTATACTCAATATTATTTTTAATGATTATGGCCACACCTCCGCCAGTTTGCCCAACTCTGTCTTTTCTAACATATTTGTAGTTGGGAATATTGAAACCGTCACTCTCATTCAACCAAGTCTCTGATAAACAACAAATATCAACATGGTTAGAAACTATAAAATGTGTTAATTCAACGATTTTGTTTCGGATACTTCTAGAGTTCCAAAATATTATATTTAAGTTAGAATAATTCATTTATGACTATTATTGTAAACAAATTTAAAGGCTAGTTCAGCTACTACATTAAATTGTTGTTCTCTGGTAGTGCAGGAACCAAGTTTGGAGATCATTTCAGATGTCAATTGCAAAAATTCTTGCTCAGAGAATAGAGTACTGCCAGCCGCAACGGGAAATTGATTATGTGAAGAGGCATCACTGTTGTTGACATGTTTCCAGTTGTTTACAACAACAGGTTTATTAGCAGACTTGCATAGTGGAGGAAAGTTCTCATTGTTAGTGTTGAACTCAATGCTCTTTCTCTTACTGTGGTGAGTTTTTAAAGTTAGTTTCTGTTTCATTTCTAGGTACATAATTCTGTTTGGGCATGAAGCATCAGTGGACTTATGATTTTTACCGCAATTGGCACACTTGATTTTATTTGGTGTTTGACACTCAGAAGTGAGGTGATTTCCAGCACAGTTCGAACATAGAATGGCAACATGACAACCTTTCTCTCCATGTCCATGCATTTGACATTTTCGACATTGAACCGTTTTGTTTTTAATACGCCTTTGGTAGTCCCATGTAATAATAATTTTGAAAAGAGATCGAATATTTTTTCTCAATTCATGTAGTTTCACACTGCCTCTTTCAAGGTGGACAATGTAAAGAGTATCAACATATTTTTCATAAGTACGTTTCACTTCTTTAACGTCAATGCACTTTAGTCCGAGAGAGATTAACTCATTTTTAACTTCTGTGCTTGTTTTATTATCTAGTCTGTGAATGACAACTTTAAATGGTTTGTTGTTTTTGTGATCATGTGTGAAGTATTGATAGTTTTTTTCCTGCAAAACCGCAATCACTTTGTTATATGTTGTTATTGTATTACACAAAATTTTTAAACCAATTGATATTTTTTTAACTAAGAAATCATCAATCTTTCTATCATTAAGCAAGTTGATAATAATATCACTGTTTTTAGTTAAAACTTTAATGGGTGAAATTTTATTATTTTGGCCGCTTTGGGGCTGTTCACTGTCCATGTCAGTTATTGAATTGTCATCATCATTGTCTAAGAGTTGTAAGGGAGTCCACCGGTTTCGTCTGGTCCCAGTTTTAGGAATTTTAGATGAAGACATGCCGACTTCATCATCCAAGCAATGGGACAGATTTCGTTTTGGAATTTTTTTATTAACGAGTAAGCAACTTCTAGAGAGCGATAGTTAGTTTGCACGTCTGACAATTGCGAAAGCCTAAGCAAGACTGACCTGCACTGACAATTTTCTGTCACAGGCTGTAGTATCCGTTACGAACTTCAAAACAATTCCGTTGAATAATGTCGCTAAATTCATCGAAATACAGAATGTCGGGAGGTACCGTTATATGGCGCCTATACGAAAACATGGACCGATATATCTCCTTTTCAATACCAACTATCCTATACATAATACAAATTGTTCTGCTAAATAATGTGGGCTGCATTGTGATTTCGACAGACAGACAGACGGACATCGTTAAGTTGACTTAGAATATAATGCTGATCATGAATAAAGTATATTATGGGGTCTACGACGAATATTTATGGGTGTTACAAACGGAATAACAAAGTTAATATACCCTCCTTTTTAAGATGGAGGGTATAAAAATAAGTGAGTGACTGACTGACTAATACATCAACGCCCAGGCGAAACGGTTGATGTTACAATCTTCAAAATTTTGCATGTGAATCAACGTGGGTAGGGGGAGATAAGGCTGGTTTTTGGAAGTTCAGACTAGACCAAAAGTATTACATTTGGTATAAAAATTGAGTTTGGGAAGTAGTGTTGATATTTTGTAGTGTAGGTATTTTGGAAATGTGTACTAAGTGTAACAACCCCATAAAATGATATTAAATTCGAAACAATTTGGTTTTGGTTGAACGCGTTAATCTGGGAATTTAATATGTTTGTATTGGTGTCTCTACTGGTGGGCAGAATTAAGATAAGGAGTTGGATTTGAAAATGCGTTCAGCAAGCGTACAAGGTTTGAAGGTGGTTTTGGATATACGTACTAAAAAGCACAAAATGGTTCCAAATTTTGATATTTCGGTAAGGGATTGAGTTGGAAGTCTACAATTTGGCATTAGGATCACCTTTTGTGCAGTTTGGTTGATTCATGGTGAGAGATTTGGAAATACTTACTAAAAAGTACTACACATTGGTATTTGGGGAGGGAATAAAGGTGGAAATCTGAAATTTGGAGTAAGAGTCTCTGATGTTTTGTAGGACAAACAAACTGAAACATTTTTCGAAATTATAACTATACGTGTACCAAAAGTACCAAAATGCACTAAATTGGTAGCCTTCAGTGGTATGTGAATGGATAGTGGTAAAATTTTCGGTATGAGAATCAATTCTAGGAAATTGTGTTGACGTAAGGAAGTGGTTTTGGAAATGTGTGCTAAGTGTAAGAAATGGAAACAATTCGGTTGGTGAAAGCGTTCCCATTCATGTGTAGCCTGGACATATGGGGGTGGTTTCGAAAATGTGAAATGTGTAAAAGTACTGAATGGTACTATATTTAGTACTGGGTGAACTAACATAAAAGTATGAAAATTGACATTTAGATTACTTTTGGTATCTGGGATTGCGATATGATGGCGGTTTCGGAAATGTGTACTATACTTGTACGAAAGGTACTTAATAGTACTAAATTTGGCATTAGGTGAAGGAATAGAGCTAAAATCCTGATAATTTGATATTAAGATCACTGTTGGCTTCGGTTTTTATTTAAATATGGAGGTGGTTTTGGAAATGTTGACTATAATTGTAAGAAAGATGCTTGGATATAGTTGAAATTCTGAAATTTTTATTGAGATTATGTGATAATCTAGAAGTACTAAATTTTACAAAATACGGTATTTAGGGAATTTAAAGTACGGAAATCTCGACATTCCATAATGCAGTCTCTGTTGGATTCTGGTTTTAAGTTCTATTGGTGGTTGTGCAAATGCGTACTATAAATTTTCGAAAAGACGTAAATGATACCATTTTTGGATCTCTGTTGGTGTCTAGGATGGAGAGATGTAGATTGTTTTGGATATGCGTTAGTAAATTTGGTTGTAGGTGAAAGGACAATGCTGATTTTCTAATATTTGATATTGAGATCACTATTGGTTTCTAGGGTTTACATATGTAGACGTTGAAGAAGTACAACATGTTTCTATTATTCGTCAAAAATAATACTGAATAACATACAAGGTGAGATAAAAAACTACAACAAAGTCAAACGCCATAATTTTTACTTTTTTTTAATTTTATTGAATGGAAACAAGAAATGTCGGAAATAGCATCAAAATTTTAGAATAAGTATAGATTTTTCGAATTGGTCACATGCTGCCCGAATGTCGCCCTGTGGTATTTAGGCCCATTCCCGGCGAAGCGCTTGCTTGAGGTGATCGACACTTTGCTATTTTTAGTGCGAACCTTGCTTCCTGAAATACTACAGACACAATAGTCCAACGAATTGGTATCCGGAGATTTTGGTGGTCATTGTGCGCTGGAAATGAAGCGAGAAACAACATTTTGTAACCATTCTTGGGTGGCGCGTGCTGAGTGCGATGGTGCTGAGTCCTGTTGGAATGCCCAAGGTCTGCAGCCAAAATTTTGGCATGCCCAAGGCTTTAATGCACACTCCATTTTTTCTGATACCACGGTCGATTAATACGAACGGAGAGCGACCATCGGCTGTTATGGCGACCCTTACCATCACCATGGCCTGCGCTTGAGTTCTGGTGGCCAACCGAAGTTGCACATTTTCAGCTGACCTCTTTGGCAAGTAAACATGATAATTTTGTTTGTTTACAAACTGCTCAACAACGAATGTTTTCTCATCGGAGAAAACCAAATTCGGCAATTCACCACCTTCGCCAAGCAAAGCAACTCTTTAGCTCTTTTGAGTCTATTTTCTTTCTGTTGCGGTGTAAGTTCTTGCACTTTTTGGAATTTCAATGGCTGTTATGGCGACCCACAAGTTCTTGCACTTTTTGGAATTTCAATGGCTTTACCCCGAGCCCATTTGTCAATATTTTCCGAATGGACTATTGCGATATGTTCAGCTTACAAGCCATTTTGGGCCACAGCGACGTGGGTTTCGATCAAGTCGCTTCTTTCTTTTCGAACCATTTCGTCGGGTTACTCTATCAGTATCACGGTAACGAGCGATGGTACGAGCGATACAGAATATTTATTCACATTTAAATGCTGGAGTGCTCTAACGGTAGCCACTTGTGGTTTGCCAGCCAAATATAAAGAAATCCCATTATCACGCTTTAATTCCATCACGAATGACTTTTTTTCTGAAAAAATATCGCCAAAATATCTTTGTACGCTTGTATACAATGTGAGATGTCACTGGAATAATTTTAACAACTGTCTGACGAGTGGCTTAGAAATGACAGCAGTCTGAAGTTGGTTGTTTCATCTCACCCTGTATCAATTGTGCATTTTGAGTACTAACAAGTTATAAAGCAGTAAGTTCGGCCGGGCCGAACTTTTAATACCCTCCACCATTTGCAACGAATTTGGAAATTTTCAAAAAATAAAATCCTTAAAAAATTCTGTTAAAATTTTAAAAATACCGAATATAGCCGTTATTTTGGGGTCTATACGTCGTGGCATTGTTTGTCATAAGCCACTACCATATTCAAATTCGAAACTTGAAATAAACGGTGAATAATGTAGCTAAAATCATCAAAATACCGAATATAGGAGGTACCGTTATATAGGGGCTATACGAAGACCTGGAACCGCACAGACAATTTTCTGCCACAGACTGTAGTTCCCATAACGAACTTCAAATACCAATTTTAAAACAATTCCGGTGAATAATGTTGCTAAAATCATCAAAATACCGAATATAGGGAGGTACCGTTATATTGGGGCTATATGAAGACGTGGACCTGCACAGACAATTTTCTGTCTTAGGGTGTAGTATCCATTTTAAACTTCAAATACCAAATTTGAAACAATTCCCGTGAATAATGTCGCTAAAATCATCAAAATACCGAATATCGGGAGGTACCGTTATATGGGGGCTATACCAAGACGTGGACCTGCACGGATAATTTTCCGTCTTAGGGTGTAGTATCCATTTTGAACTTCAAATACCAAATTTGAAACAATTCCCGTGAATAATGTCGCTAAAATCATCAAAATACCGAATATAGGGAGGTACCGTTATATGGGGGCTATATGAAAACGTGGACCTTCGTGGCCCATTTACGAACTTAACCTGCCTACTGGAAAAATAAACATGTGTGCAAAATTTTAGCCACCTATCTCAATTCATTCGAAAGATAGCGTGATTACAACAGACAGACAGACGGACAGACAGACAGACAGACAGACAGACGGACAGACAGACAGACAGACGGACATGGCTAAATCGTCTTAGAATTTTACGCTGATCAAGAATATATATACTTTGTTGGGTCTGATATGAGTATTTCGAGGAGTTACAAACGGAATGACAAAGTTAATATACCCTCCATAGTATGGTGGAGGGTATAAAAAGGCCTAACACGAACTGTTGAAACGAATCTAACATTTTAAAGTGGACTTTTCGCTGGCATTTCTGGACATTTTTATTTGGGTGTATTAAAGCTTTTGTTCGTGAGCTATCTCAAAATATTATTGATCATAACATGGCTTAATCAATTCTCGCAGTAAATAGCAAAATAACGAGAAACAAAAGCTACTGGTCTTTAGCTCCGTAAAAGCTCAAACACACGCTTAATGAATGGTCGTTGTAGAAGAGGCGGGTGCGAATAAAAAAAAAACAACATAAAATCACAACTGAAGCTTATACAAATATTATGAGGAACCAGTTTGGTAAAAAACAGCTTCGTGAATGCTCGAAGCAAAACAAACAATACGAATGGAAGAAATGGAAAAATAATAATTCGCAACTGAAACAAACAAGATAGAGTGCCCACCGCACCGCCAACAAAACTGGCCCCAAACTGACAGAACCAATGAATGAGAGAATTGTGCAAAAGCTTTAACGAAAAGCCAAATACAAATGGCAAGTGCCAAGATCTGCAAAATCTCAGCTAACATAAATGAGCGAAAATACTAAGCGAACGGTTAGATAGCGCGGAGATTTGAAGAATATTTAATAAGAAATTAAAATTATATAAAAATTAGTTAAGAAACCCAAAAAAAAAAAATCAAAAACAAAAACAAAAATACAAACAAAAAAGAAAAACCAAAAATAAAAAAAACAACAACTACAGCAAAAAATTAACGAGCAAAGCGAAATTCAATAAAAAATCAATACCAAAATAAAATCAAAGAAGATTTTAGCCAACAGAAATATTCAAAACAAACGAAAAAATTATCTCATACCAAAAAGGCAAACAAACAAAGCGCGTGTGACAAAGACCCATGCGTTTATGGATACTACAAATGCTTTACTAGATTTTTGTGGTCTTTTGGAGTATTTTGCCAAAAAAATATAATTGATAACTTCAGATTATTTTTACTGCAATTAAAATTGATTAGAAACTTAATTGTATCATTTTTGTGTGAAAAGTGGCTCAACAAAAAGAACCTGACATATTTTTTTTCTAAACAAAAGTGAAGCTGAACACATGCACACACTTTTACAACTACTAAACATTGCGCATGCGTCTGGTCATGCTAATTTGATGTCTACATATGCTCAAGACAACATCTAATTATCCTAACCCACTCGAAGTAGACAATGTCAAAGATGCTGCAAATATCAGCTCTAACGATGATAATCAAGATGCTGATGCCATGTTTCTAATAGTTTCCAGCATACAATGAATGAAGATAACAATGCACACCTCCATATCACCTGTTGTCTAATTTCTTCTCCCAACGTCTGCTAAGAATTCCCACTGTGTGATCTCATAAGCAAATGTAGACAACAATCAATTCAACTGCCGCTGCCGTCACAACTCTCGAGCATCACCAGTACCAGCCAGTCAAACAGCCAGCCAGCCACAATTAACATTCATAAGCACTTAGATTCTGATCCCCTTTGGTTAAATGATTTATATGCCTATTCCGTCGTACAGCACCCCTCCATCCACAGTCCATCCAGTGATGATAAATCAGACAACCAGCCAGTCGTCTCGTCTGAAAGTCTAGGAAAATCTAGTTTTTGTTTTCTTTTTCTATGAAAACTGGTCGATTTGTTTTTCTTCACACATTTCAATACGATAGAAAACGAATTGCTTTCGCGCAGGCGCATTCGCCACTCAAACAGAACACAACCATAGCACGTCAACCGAGTTAGCAAAACAAAAACGAAAATCTAGTGCAAGAACTTGGCCAATAAAAAAAAGACGAAGAAACGACATCAACGGCGCATCATACATACCAGCTCATCTTTGGTATTGAGGTCCATTACCAGATATTTGAAATTCCCTTTTGTGGTCTGAATGGAAAACGGCAAGAAAATGTTCTCTTTTACAGCAACTGATTCGAATTCTTCTTTAAAGGTAAGTAATC
Source organism: Musca domestica (assembly GCF_030504385.1). Classification (NCBI taxonomy): domain Eukaryota; kingdom Metazoa; phylum Arthropoda; class Insecta; order Diptera; family Muscidae; genus Musca; species Musca domestica. The sequence continues at coordinate 25,066,550 of NW_026712328.1, read as the reverse complement.
AGATACAATTTCTGTCTTACAACAACAGCATGTGTCAAATGAATGAATATAACGAATTTATGTAGTTACAAATTTATAAATAAATAATTTGAAACAAAGCGCTAAATTGGGTTGGATTAATGTCCAGATTAACACAGGTCCATCATACCATTAATGATCGTCCTACGGGTTAAGAACGAATGAAATGTTAAATTGTATGAATCCAACATGTAAAATATATATCTTCATCAATTTTCACTAAATTTGTAGGAGGTATTTTTATGTTGACTTTAAGAAGACTTACATTAAAATAAGCAAATCATATTCCGCTATACATGATCTATACATGTGTAGCTATAGCTACATCTGAACATTCGGCTAAAGTCGGTACAATGAACACAATGAACTTAAGTCGGACGAGGATATATTAAAGCGAAAGATCCAAATTTGAACCGATCCCTAAAGAATTTGCTAATGTTATATCAAATATTGTACCGAAAATCATTGTTATGGAGTACATATTCCTGGCTTTGGGGGAAAAAAATATTAAAACGGAATACATATGATATCTATAGCTTTTAAACAAACTTTATATACTTCCTTTATTATCCAAACTTGGTTCATGGTAATATTACTATAAAACTTAGATCCACTCTTTCTGGTACCTTCCATACAAAAATTTTAAAAGAAAAAAAAAAATAATAAGGCTTGTATAACAAGACAGGATCATTCAATGTTGTCCAAACTTTGCCAATTTTAATCTTCTTATCATAAGTCAGGTCAGAAAATAACAATATCTACCCACTCCATCAAATGCTTAAAATTGTAAATAATTATAACTCGTATGATGTATGAAATAAAAGTTCAATTGTCCTCAAATTCGCATATCTCAATATTCCTACTAACCCCAGATATGATATAAAGAACAACGGACCACTCCCCTGGTACCTCTCCAAAAATGGGTCAAAAAAAATGGGTGCGTTATATCGGGCTAAACGAAGACGTGGACCTACATGGCCCATTTTCTGTTTTATGCTGCAGTATCTATTACGAATTTCAAACACCAAATTTGGAACGATTCCGTTAAATAATGCCGTTAAATCATTAAAATACCGAATGTCGGGGGGTACCGTTATATGGGGGCTATATGAAGACGTGGACCTACAGGGCCCATTTACGAACTTAACCTGCCTACTGGAAAAATATACATGTGTGCAAAATTTTAGCCTTCTATCTCAATTTGTTCGAAATATAGCGTGATTACAACAGACAGACAGACGGACATGGCTAAATCGTCTTAGAATTTTACGCTGATCAAGAATATATATACTTTGTTGGGTCTGACATGAGTATTTCGAGGAGTTACAAACGGAATGACAAAATTAATATACCCTCCATAGTAGGGTGAAGGGTATATAAATGTCGTAAATAGCATAAAATTTTAGAATAAGTTTATATTCGAATTGGTCACCTTTGGCACGAATTATGGCCCTTAATGAAACCAATGAAACCGTCACACGCTGCCCGAATGTTGCTGTGCGGTATTTTGGCCCATTTCCGTCGAAGCGGTACTTTTAGTGCCAACCTTGCTTTCTAAAATACTCCAGACACAATAATCCAGGGGATTGGTATCCGGAGATTTTGGTGGCCATTGTGCGCTGGAATGAAGTGAGGAACCTCATATCGTAACCATTCTTGGGTGGCGCGTGCTGAGTCCTGTTGGAATGTGCACATTCTCAGCTGATCTGTTTGGCAGGTAAACACGATAATATCGTTTGTTTACAAACTGCTGGACAACGAATGTTTTCTCATTGGAGAAAGCCAAATTCGGCAGTTCACCACTTTCGGCCAAGCGAAGCAACCCTTTAGCTCTTTTGAGTCCATTTTCTTTCCGTTGCGGTGTAAGTTCTTGCACTTTTTGGAATTTCAATGGATTTACCCCGAGCTAATTTTTCAATATTTGCCGAATGGAATATTGCGATATGTTAAACTCACGAGTCATTTTTCGGCCAATGCGACGCGGGATTCGATAAAGTACCTTCTTAAATTTTCAAACCATTTCTGCTGCTATTGCTGTTTTCTTCCGTCCACTTCCTTGATGTCGGGCTACGCTACTAGTATCACGGTAACGACACAAAAGATTTATTCATTTTTAAATGCTGGAGTGCTCTAACGATAGCCACTTGTGGTTTTCCAGCCAAATAATAAGAAAACTATCACGCTTGAATTCCATCACGAATAATTTTTTTCTGGAAAATTCTCACCGAAATTCTTTTGTACGCTTGTAAACATATAATGAGCTGTCACTGGAATAATTTTAACAGCTGTCGGACTTAGTGGCTTAGAAATGACAGCAGTCTCAAGTTTGTTGCAGGTTTTTCATATCACCCTGTACAAGTTAGCTTGTCCTTCAAAGTAACTCAATACCGTTATTTTCAAGTATAAGCTGTTATTGTCGTATATTTAGCACCGATTAATTTGTTTGGAAACACATAAACAGCCATGCACTTTAGTTCAGTTCAGAGACTCAACTGAATTGAGTAGTAATTGCTATTAATCTTCTATCAGAAAGTACCCTAGCCTGTACCTCCGTTTTTTTTTTTTTTTGCAAAATTGCAAAAATCACCAAGTAGTTGGCTTGTAAGGTATATTGTAGCACACTTAACTACTTACAAAACATCACATTAACACCTTCTTTTAACATAGATATGTCATAGGAATTAAGTACTTAGCAAACTAGCGCAATTTTTATTCTGTTTCCCACCGAAAATAACACTTTATAAAGTATATAATTTATTTTCTTTACTTTACACTGGTGAAATTATATCACGACAGTTCCTCTTCGAAATGGTGATCTCCTCATTGATACCAGCCAGTACTACGTCCATTATTTGTTGTTCATTGATTATATTCCGTATTTTGACGACTTAGATTACATTTTCTAACAGAATTATTTATAATTTGGTTCATCGATTTTATAATGAGTCCGAACTCTGGTGGAAAAACATTGTCTATATAGTTCCATGTTGTTTAAAATTCGGTACTGTGACAGATATTGCATATATAGCTTCACTTTCTGTTATAGACAACGCCCCCCTTTATTTGGTATTCTAATGATGATAGCCATAATTTTCAGGGGAATCATTTAAAATTCGGTATGTGGAGTAAACATTTTTGACTTCTGTGACACAGAACTTCTGGAATAGGCTCATTATTTATTTTATCATTCATTTTGGGATTATAGCCGCATTCCTAAGCAGATCTTTTTTAATTTAACTCTTTAACAATCATTTTAGCAGGAAACTGAGTAGTGGATATAAAAGAGAAACTGATAGACTAATTTTAAGTATATGAAGCATAACTTAGTTTTGTCAGTTACCAAGGTTTCATGCTCGGTCTAGGACATTTTTAATAAAAACTATTACCCACATTTTCATGCGACATAACATTGGAAATCTCTATCAAGATAAAAAGTTGTCATACGTAGCGACAACAATTTCATGGTGATGATCTTGAGGTATAAAATTCGAAAAGTATTCGACAAGTGAATCAAAACTGACTCTTTATTAGTTGAATATTGTTTTATCGAAATTTTTCTACCCTCCACCATAGCATGGATGGTATATTAAGTATGTCATTCCGTTTGTAACACCTTGAAATAGAGTGATTCCTCTGTGGAAATCACTCTAGCTTCCGAACGAAATGAAGTAGGTTGATACAATTTTACTCAAATGTGTATTATGTCTGCAGGACTTTTGGTTTTGAAAATGGGTAATGTAGGTCCACGTCTTCTTATAGCCCCCCATAATGGTACCTCCCTTTTTTCGGTATTTTGGTGATTAAAGCGACGTTATTCACCGGAATTGTTTCAAATTTGGTATTTGAAAGTCGCAACGGATACTGCAGCCTATGACAGAAAGTTGTCTGTGCAGGTTCACGTTTTCATATAGCCCCTATATGACGATACTCCGATATTCGGTACTTTGATGATTTTAGCGACATTTTTCACCGAAATTTTTAACTTGTTAATATACAAACCGGTAGTAGGCGTGATCAAATTTAATATTATTAATATTATACATATATTTAAGATAAACAAATTAAAAAACATTAATTTCGGCCGTTCCAAACTTTTAATACCCTCCACCTTAGGGTAAAGGAAACATTAGAAGAAATGTTGCAAAAACCATTAAAATGCCGAATATCGGGAGGTGCCGTTATATAGGGCTATACCAAATCGTGGACCTACACATGCAATGTTTCGCCAAAGGAGCTAGAACCCATTATGACCTACAAATACCAATTTTCAGACAAATGTGGTAAAAACCATCAAAATACCGAATATCGGGAGGTACCGTTATATGGGGGCTATACCAAAACGTGGACCTATAAATACAATGACTCGTCACACGAACTGGGACCCATTATGATCTACAACTACAAATTTTTAGACATATCGGTGAAGAAATGTGTCAAAAATAATAAAAATGCCGAATATTGGGAGGTACCTTTATTTGGGGACTATACCAAAACGTGGACCTATACATACAATGTTTCGCCACACGAACTAGGACCCATTCTGGACCACAAATATCATTTTCAAGACAAATCAGTGAAAAAAATATGGTAAAAACCATCAAAATACCGAATATCGGGAGGTACCGTTGTATGGGGGCTATACCAAAACGTGGAACTATACATGCAATGTTTTGCCACACAACAGGGTCTCGTTATGACCTACAAATACCAATTTTCAGACAAATCCGTGAAAAATATGGGGAGGTACCGTTATATAGGGACTATACCAGAACGTGGACCTATATATCTCATTTTCAATACCAACCATCCTAGACACAATAAAAATTGCTCTGCTAATTTTTGACGCTCTACGTGAAATAATGTGGGCTATATCGTGATTTCAAAAGACAAACGAACATCGTTAAATCGACTTCGAATTTTATGCTGATTATGAATATATATAATTTATGGGGTCTACGGCGAATATTTAAGGATGTTACAAACGAAAAGACAAAATAAATATACCCTCCTTTCCAAGGTGGAGGGTATAAAAATGGATTAAATGAAGTATATAAACATAAATCTTTCTTAAGATTATATATCGAGAGAATCCAAATCGTAAAAATGGATCTTTGATAGGTGAAAATAAAAATCTTCTTCTATGGCAATGTTTTTCTATCTTCTTTCCAAGTTATATAAAATTATATATTTTCTTACAAAATTGGGCCTATCATATGGTTTATGCAGGTGGCAAATTTATTTCTACTATTTAAATGCATAGGGCCTTTATAAGACGTTTACATTGAGAATTTGTGTAAAGTAAATCGTACCAACTATGATCGTCACTGTGTGCGCATTATGGCTTTATAGCGATTGAACCCCGATATCGAATTAATTAATATATGGATACACTATATTAAATTGAATCGATTTCCTCTACATTTGATGGAGTTATTTTTTTTCTGCCCTATTTGATCTCTAGCAACAACTATCACTGTGATAGAGGTGATATTATTATAAAAAAGTGCCTCTCTTTCAAATACAGGTATATTTCAAAAACTCCTGACTGTTTCCTTTATATGTACATACATATGTACTTGTTTATGGCGGTAACTTTGTTTTCATTTCGATTGTGAACATCAAACATACTTACTTATATGGTAAGGTGCAGAAAAGCAATAACAACAATAGCAACTCTAAACTAGTGCCTACAACTAAATGGCTGATTGTTCTAATTATCCATTTTCTCTTGTAGAAATTAATTCTCAAAACGCAATTAATTTCTTTAGAGCAATTTCTGCAACTTCTTCTTTTGTGTTTTACTTTTTTTTTCTCTTCTCCAACCAAGAATGTAGTTCATTCGACTCGTTCTTGTTGGAATATTTTGATATTTCTTTTGGTATTTAATCTCATTTTTGCTTTTTATTAGAAATGCGATCACATTTTAGTACAGACAAACAATTCAATTCTAACAAAGTTCTTCTCCGTTTCCCTCGTCACAGTGCTTTAATGAGAGTGGATGTGAGTGTGTCAACGTATTTATGTAGCGATAACCCCATACTAGACGCGCCTTAATGTTATCATCACAGTGATTTGGTGTTTGTTAGCAGGCGAGGTGGTGACTTTTTCACCAGTGAGTGGAACACAATTTTAAAATTGTCATATTATTTGAATACAATGTTTTTAAGTGAATCGTTAAATGTATTTTTATTTAAATTTGAACAATAAACGGCTACTGTTCGAGTCTTTGTTGTCAACAAGTTTTTTTTGTTTTTGTTGTTCGATCGAAAGGCTTATCATTATACGTTTATTGAAATGAGATTAAGTACTGAAGAAAGTGTTTACTGAATAATTAGATTTAATGTTATATTTTTTGAAATTGTAGATAATTTCTCTAAGTACATTGGTATTATCTGGTAACAGGTCTAAATTTTGTAGTTACTTTTTAATTTTTTTGTTTCAAAAACTCGTTAATAGCTCCTAAGGCTAAAATTAAAAATATTGGAAATAAATGCAATGTTTCTTTGAATTTTAGTTTAACAAAAGAAGATAATAGATGGGGTAATAATAAAAGTGGTATATGTTTCTACGCTTAAAACTACACAACGACTTATGTGATTTTTACAATTCGCACAAATTCGAAATGGTATTTGGCAGAAAAAGATAAAATATAAAAATTATGAAAATAAAAATGTCAAAAATTTTGCTCAGATGTGTGTTATTGGTATTGACCATATGTTAACAAAACCCTACTGCGTTTTGGGTCTTTAGTCATATTTTTGAATCGAATAACCAAGGTGAAGAATATGCTTTTGGAGATGATTGCATAGTATATAGAGGTTGAAATGGACCAAAAACTGAAAAAGTCGCAATTATAGACCAATCGAAGCGGAAGAATGGGGCTAGAGCTTAGGGCTGAGCAGAAGCCTTCAGTGGGTGAAATAGACCATGATATTTGTGTTAAATAAAAGTCAAATTTTCCATTAAACCGCGAATATCTTTTAATAGCGGCGAAATCACAAATAGACAAACAGGTCAATTCTGACCGTTACGTAGATGCCGATAGTAAATATGTCGGATATATATAGCGAAATATATACAATATGTATATACAAAGGAAAGGGATGATAGCTAGAATGCTTATATCTCAAGAATGGCTGGACCAATTTTGTCAATTCAGGATGCCCTCTTGGCATAAAAGAATAAAATCTAAAAAAATCTCATAAAAAGATGCGAATAATGATGTTAATATAGATTTTGTAGTATTTTGTGATATTTTTTTTTCATATTTGTTATCGTACGCGATTTTTTTCAGTTTGACTAATAATATTGGAGTGTCCATTTTGCAATATAAACAAGTAAAAAAGTATCGGTCGGTTTTGCCGACAGATGTATACCCTCAGCCCTCTTCACCCTCTATGGAGTGGAGTTTGAAAGAATGGGTCAATATTGTTCATTTCGTATCGGACCTAAATAAATATAATATAAATATTATTATAGCAGATTGATAAATCAATTGTAAAGAATCGCTGAGTTGTTTCGCAATTTACGACAGATAAAAATATTGAAAATTGTGTCCTTTGTGGGTGAGGTACCAGCAGGTGTTCGCAGATATATAGCATCTTCACAACAGATCTGGTGTTAGCAAAAATGCTTGTATGTGTGAAATTTGAAGAGAGTTGGATCCTTATTTCGCATTCTTTGAGCGTTATGTTTTTCAAAATTAGATTATTGCTTCCCTTTCTGAGCATAAAATAAATATATCTAAAATTTCGACCATTTGTGGGGAAGGTACTAGAAGAAGTGGACCGATATACTCCATCTTTACACCAGACCTTGGGCTAATAAAATTATTGGGATGTGTGAAATTTGAAGACAATCGGACTCTTACATCACATTTTATGAGAGTTGTAATTATTCAAAATTTTGACCATTTGTGGGGGAGGTACTTAAAGGAGTGAACCAATGTTGTCCATTTTCGCCCCAGACCTAGCACTGATGCAAATATTACGACTTGCAAAGTTGGAGCAAAATCGGATCATCGTTCAGCTTTTTGTGCAAAAAATATGTATTTTTTAAAATTTCGACCATTTGTGGGGGAGGTACCAGAAGGAGTGGACGGATATATTCCATCTTAACACCAGAGCTTGGGTTAAAATAAATTTTGGGATGTCTGACATTTGGAGACATTCGGACTCTTCATCACATTTTATGAGAGTCTTCAAAATTTTGACCATTTGTGGGGGAGGTCCTTGAAGGAGTGAACCGATATTGTCCATTTTTTTGCAAATTCCAACCCTTTGTGGGGGAGGTACCAGAAGGAGCGGACCGATATTGCCCATCTCCGAACTCGATCTAAGTTTGACAAAAATATTACGATTTACCAAGTTTGGACCAAATCGGATACTCCCTTCGAAAGTTATCGTACGCACCAGCCAGACAGACAGACGGACGGACGGACATCGCTAGATCGACTCCAAATATTCTGAAACGGATTTGGTCCAAAGAGACCTAGGGTCTAAAACCGTTATTTCGACTAGGCACGTTTTGACCGTATGAAATAATATATATCCCTCTGTAGCCATATGGCTGAGGGTTTAAAAATATTATAACCTTATAACACAGGTTGGGGTTATTATATACAGATTGCAATTATCGTTCGATCCTCACGAACATTTTCACTAGGGTAGGGTTAGGCTCAGAAGGGCTTGGCCTATTGTTTTCAAAGATGTCCGCAAAATATTAAGGGGTTGAAATGGACCAAAAACTAAAAATGTTCCTGATTTTGCAGCCGTTATAAAGGTCACAAATAGAAACCAAAGGACACGAAATCTCGAATGTTTAGGACTTTTGTGTGAAAAATAAAAATACATTACGAAAAGACGATATCCGAAATACACAAATGGCGGGCGAAAATCGGGGTTTTTATGTTGATTTCGTTGACGAATATAGTCAAATATAGTAGACAAGCAAATCATAAAGATCAGTCTAAATTTGGAGATACAGAGGCGCCTCTAATAAGGGGTTCAAATGAAACAAAAAAGGAAAAAAATCCTGATCACAAAATTGAAGCCAATCGACACGCCTGAGTAGAGAGTTAAGTACAAGGAAGAAATTTAGAATTTTGGATGATCATTGGATTATATTTAGCTGTTAAATGGACCACAACCACTAAATATTGGGCACGTAAATATTGGGCAAATGTCCCTGGTCAAAATGCTAAGGATAATATCTGGGCAGAGCTCCGTGACATAATTTAAAAGCGAAATCTTCCACAATGAATTTGGTAAGAGGCTTGTAACATATTGCAGTGTTGTAGGGTATTACATGGTCGATCTTAGGGTTAGGCTAAGAAGGATTAGGCCTATTGTTTGCTGCAACATAAGATGTGCATCATCTGCTTACCGGCAGATCGCAATATATTTAGGGATTGATAAATGGACCAACAACTAAAAATGTTGTCGTTGCCGTTATAAAGGTCACAAATATAAACGAACACGAACTCTCGCATGAAATTAGAGTTTAGGACAGCGGGTAGAATGGACCACTACTTTTGTGTGAAAAAAAATACTAACATTTCCATTCTACCGAAACGCTGAAAATAACTTGCAGGCGAAATCCAAAATACACAAAATACGAAGTTCTGGCTTTGCTTTTGGAGCTGATCGCAAAATATTTAGGGGTTCAAATGAACTAAAAGCAGGAAAATTTTTGATCACACAATTGAAACCAATCGACACGGAATTTTGCATGAGAAGATAGTTAGAGACAGGGAAAAATTCTACCATTTTGGAGCACCAATGATTTATACTTAGGTGTAAAATGGACCACACCAACTAACAACACGACGGAGTGCGTAAATATTGAGCAAGTGTCTCTGGTCAAAAAGCTAAGCGTAATATCTGGGCAGTGCTCTATGACATAAAGCGAAATCTTCCAAATTACATTGACTATAAGCATAAAAGTAAAACGTATTAGTTGCAGCGACGTAAGATTGCCTTTCGATTGTGTAAGGCCCAACTAAAAAAGGAAAACTAAAATGCAAAAATATTCAAATTGCAACAATTTTTGAAGGGTTCCGCATTCCCAATGGTTTAGCTCGCATTTGCCCTAGCTGGAACCCACATTTTTTCAACACATTTCATTTCGACGAAATCTTTAAAACTTTAGAAAGTTCTTTTCTCACTTAGAACTTTCATCGTTGCAGCCTTAAATAGATCATCAACAATCACTCGCATTGATATTACACTTATGTACATATTTCAAGCAACATTATTAGACAAGTTTTTCATTTCCAGACAATACAAAAACAAATATATATGAATGAATGAAATATTTAAGTCAAGTCAGTGGTCGCCGCACATTAACAGCACTTAACGTTGTTTCTTTGATTTGTTTTCTTTTTGGTGGGGAAGAAGCCCCCCGAAGAAATGATGAAAAAAGTATTTATGTCATTGGAAAATATCTTTTCCTTTTGAAACACATCATCATAAACTGTCGAGCTAGCATACGGACGGACGGACGCGCAAATGACTGACTGACTGGATTTTGCACTAAACGAACGCACAACATCGTTCAACGTGAATGTATTCGAATAATTGCTAAAAGTGCCAGTATTTATTTTATTATGACCATATTGCATGGATTCCACCAACATCGAGTCAAGTCAAACAACAGTACAAAATGCTACTTAAATAATGAGGCAAACGCAGCGGGCCTCCACAGCATCTATACCACAGCAATCTGAAAGGCGAAGAAGAAGTAACAGGAGGAAGTGGGTAAAATACATCTGGCAGGCCGGTAAGCAGATGATGCACATGTTATGTTGCAGCAGCTACCTAAACATGACACACTCCGTCACATACATATCTACGCACATCAGGAACCCAACCATGCTCAGAAAAAACTCACAGTGGGTTAGTAGTTACAATGAGATTGCATAGTTGACACTTTGCGTACGTACCGAACATTCAACATCAAACCAACAACAAATATGTAATCTCATTTCAGTTTAAAACGGCATTGCAAAGCTGGGAAGGTGCAGCTTGGTCGACATAAATGATACACAAATGTGTAACTACCAATTTGTTACAATCCAACTAGAAGTAAGAAAAAGGAGTCTCTGCGAACAAATGTTTTGTTTTCTGTGTTTAGTCTATATAGTAGTAGTGAAATAATTAATTAACTGTTATAGAAGCAACGCCTGGACGAAATGGCTAAAGCTTGAATCTAGAAATTTGCATAAAAATGCGTGTGTGATATGCCTGGGTTTTTAGAAATTTGTGCTAAAATGGTACGAAAAGTACTAAACTGTACTAAAAATGTTAGAAGTTTCTATTAAACAAGTAAAAAAGCAGTAAGTTCGGCCGGGCCGAACTTTGAAAACCCTCCACCATTTGGAACGAATTAGAAAATTTTCAAAAATAAAATCCATTAAAAATTCTGTTAAAATCTTGAAAATATCTAATGTCGGAAGGTGCTTTATGGGGGACTTACGATATTGTGGACCTATGTAGACAATTACCATTCAGGGGTTAAAGTGCTCACAAAGAACTCCTTGCGTGGATTTTCAGACAATACCATAGGAAAATATGGCTAAAATCATCAAAACACCAAATATCGGTGGTACCGTTATATGGGGGCCATACGATATCGTGGACCTATATAGATAATTCTCTTCCGAGGTATAAAGTACCCACAAAGTACTCCTTGTGGGGATTTTCAGACAACTCCGTTGAAAAATGTGGGTAAAATCATCAAAACACCGAATATCGGGGGGTACCGTTATATGGTGGCTATACGATATCGTGGACCTATATAGATAATTATCTTTCAAGTGATAACGTACCTACAAGAAACTCCTTGTGTGGATTATAAGACAATTCTCTTGAAAAATGTGGCTAAAATCATCAAAATACCGAATATCGGGGGTTACCGTTATATGGGGGCTATATGATATTGTGGACCTATATAGATAATTCTCTTCCAAGGGATGAAGTACATACCAGAAACTTCTGTGTGGATTATCAGACAATTCCGTTGAAAAATGTGGCTAAAATCATCAAAATACCGAATATCGGAGGTTACCGTTATATGGGGGCTATACGATATTGTGGACCTATATAGATAATTATCTTCCAAGGGAAAAAGTACCTACAAGGAACTCCTTGTGTGTTTTATCAGACAATTCCGTTGAAAAATGTGGCTAAAATCATAAAAATACCGAATATCGGGGGTACCGTTATATGGGTGCTATACGATATCATGGACCTAAATCGTCTTAGAATTTTACGCTAATCAAGAATATATATACTTTGTTGGGTCTAAAATGATTATTTCGATGAGTTACAAACTGAATGACGAACTTAATATACCCTCCATACTATGCATGGTGGAGGGTAAAAAAAACGGGATTAAATTGATTTGGTACAATATGGTATTTGATGAACAGATAGTGTTTGAAATCTGAAATTTGTTTCTATGGTCGCTGGTCATATGTAGGCTGCACATATGGAAGTGGTTTTGGAAATGGATACTACAATTGTACGAAAATTACTGAATGACACTATATTTGGTATTGGTTAAAGGATACAATTCAGATACAATTCTGAAATTAAATATCTGTGTTTCAGGTATGACGTATGTTTGAAAATACGTCTTATATTTGTACGAAAAGTACTAAGTGGTATTAAATTTGGTAATGGGTGAAGGTATAGGCAGGAATCTTTAAATTTGATATTGAGGTCTCTGTTGATATCTGGAATTGAGATATGGAGGTGGTTGTGGAAATATGTTCTACAGTTCTACGAAATTATTAAATAGTACAGTATTTGGTATTGGTTAAGAAATATAGATACAATTCAGAAATTTGATATTTTGATTACTGATTGTATCTGTGTTTGATCGTCCTATATTTGTACGAAAAGTACTAAGTAGTACTAAATTATGTGATGGGTGAAGAAATAGAGCTGGAATCCCGAAATTTGATTTTGAGATCACTGTTGGTATCTGAGGTTAAGATATGGAGGTTGTTTTGAGAAATCCGTACTTTAACTGTACGAGAAGCACTAAATGTTAATGACTTGGTATTTGGTGAAGGGATAAAGCTGAAATCCCGAAATTGGATATGAATTTCATTATTGGTGTATTTGGGGGAAGGAGGTGGATTTGGAAATTCGTACTTTAATTGTACGAAATTGTACAAAATGACACAAAATATGACATGGGATATTTGAATAGAGATGGAATTCGGAAATTTGGTGGTAGAGAAAAGAAGGTGGGTTTAAAAATGCGTTGAGACTGTACGAAAAGTATGGTAATAAATTTCGGATTGGTTCTTAGGATAGAACAGCAACTCTGCAATTTGAGAACTACATATGCAATTTCTTTCTATATCAAAAAGGGAACATCGGTTATCGTAGTATAACATACAGGGTGAGATGAAAAAAACAGCAACCAACTTTCTCATTTCTAAGCCACTAGTCCGACAGCTGTTAAAATTATTCCAGTGACAGCTCATAGTGTGATTTCTTTTTATTTGGCTGGAAAACCACAAGTGGCTATCGTTAGAGCACTCCAGAATTTAAATGTAAATATATCTTTTGTGTCTCGTACCATCGCCCGTTACCGTGATACTGGTAGCGTAGCTCGACGTCAAGGAAGTGGACGTGAAGAAAACAGCAACATCAGCAGAAATGGTTCGAAAATTAAAGAAGTGACTTGATCGAAGCAAGCTCAGAAATATTGAAAAATGAGCTCGGGGTAAAGACATTGAAAGTGCAAGAACTCACACCGCAACACAAAGAAAATAGACTCAAAAGAGCTAAAGAGTTGCTTCGCTTGGCCGAAAGTGGAGAACTGCCGTTTTAGGGTTTCTCCGTGGAGAAAACATTCGTTGTCCAGTAGTTTGGAAACAAACAAAATGATAGTATTTACTTGTCAAAAAGGTCAGCTGAAAATGTGCACCATGGTGATGGTGTGGGCCGCCATAACAGCCGATGTTCGCTCTCCGCTTGTAATAATCGACAGTGGCATTAGAATAAATGCCGAGTATTATCGCGGAAATATTCTGGAGGGTGTATTGACGCCTTGGGCACGCTAACATTTTGGTAGCAGACCTTGGACATTCCAACAGGACTTAGCACCCGCCACCCAACAAGAATGGTTACAAAATGAGGTTCCTCGCTTCATTTCCAGCGCACAATGGCCACCTAAATCTCCGGATACCAATCCTTTGGACTATTATGTCTGGAGTATTTTAGAAAGCAAGGTTGGCACAAAAAAACATCACCTCAAGCAAGCGCTTTGCCGGGAATGGCCCAAAGTACCGCAGAGCAACATTCAGGCAGCCTGTGGCGGTTTGATTGGCCGTTTAAAGGCCATAATTCGTGCCGAAGGTGACCATTTCGAACAAATCTAAATTAATTTTAAAATTTGACGCTATTTCCTATATTTTTGCTTTAATTCAATAAAATCTCAAAAAAAAAAATTTTAAATTGTGGCGTTTTTTTTTTTTTTTTTTTTTTTTTTTTTTTTTGTTATCTCACCCTGTATATATATTCGTGATCAGTATTAAAAGCTATTTTGACTAACAGATGTCAGTCCGTTTCTCTGCCTGTTTGTCCGCTTGTCCATCTGAAGGTTTATAAAATGTTACTCAGATGTGTATTAGGTCTGTACATGTTTTTGTATTTGAAAGTGGATCCTGTGTTTAGATACAACCAACAAATTTCCAATTGGCATAACATCTATAGGCGGATATCGGATGGAAGATATATATCCGACCTTTAAAAAAGTGTCTTCTCGTTTAAACCCTATTCGTAAACACGAGTTCAGCATGCCAACTTACAAAATCATTCCTCAGATCGATTGCCAACAGTAGAGTATCTTCTCTATTTACCTAAAATACAAGATATTGTGCTTTGTCAATGTCACTTTTTAGTGGTGGTTTTGAACAACAGAAAACAACATAAATTCACATTCGATGATGATAATGATGACGATGATCATCATCAGCATTAGAATCATCAAATCAATCACACACAAATCGTTAAAGCCTGTTTATTTGTTTGGTTTTTGTTCTTTTGGTAATGGTTGTTGCGTTTTCATTTCTATTTCATCTCTTTTTTCACTGATGTGTGTTAAACACGACACATGTCTTTGGTATTTTTTGTCTTCTTTTCTTTTTTTGTCTAAGCGACATTCTATAGTTGCAAATGCCGCTGCAGCAACACGTATGTCGGCGATAAACGTGATAAAGCCAACAATGATGCTCTGAAGCTGCTGCAACTTCAGTGTTGAGCAACAAAATATCTTAAGTAGGTCTCTTGTAAAGTGTCGTCTTAGCTTGTAGCACTAAAGACCATCTTTGAAGGCCTATTCTTTTGAAGCTCTGGCTGTTGTGTTGCAATGTGCGCTCGCTCAGTGCCAAAGAATTAAAAGAATTGTATTTTATTTTCCTTTTTTTCTCTAGATAAGAAATATTTGTCTGACTGTCTTTGCTTGTCTGTCGTCTATCCATCCATCCATCTATCTATTTTTGTGCGTATGTCACAATGTCTTGCTAGATGGCTGACTGGCTGGCTGGCTGGTTAGCTGCTTGGCTGGCCATCTTTGACAACATGGTCATCACAATTGTTCATTTGGTTGGCATTTACTAAAGTGAAAATGTCATTTCTCAGAATTTCTTAATTGTTTAGAATCTTTTCTCTTTTTTTTTTCTAAAAAAACAAAAAAATATTTTTCCTTCTCTATACCGATGAGCTAAGGAAAAATCATTTACAGTGCGAAAAGGAAAAAACTAACGTCTAAATACCCGTACAAGAATGAACAAACAGTGAAAAACAATCTACAATTGTATTTAGCAAATTGAAAGTTGTTGTAATTAAAAATAGTTTTCCATTCTACCAGACAACGGCAAAGAAATAGTGGAGGAAGACATTTACTTTGCTTTCCATTCCATTTCGTTCTGTTACTCGCTTCTTTGACAATGCCCACGACAGAATAGCTGGAATGGCTATACAAAAGGAAAGTATCCTAATAAGCAAAGTGTCGATGATAATGTTGAAATTGCATTTGTTCGTTGTTGTGCGGCGACAAGCAGAAGGAGAGGCGGCTATGGGTTGTTAGCTAGAAATGTCATTGAAAGTCCAAAAGATAAGCTGGGACAAATTTTAATCTAGAATATCAGATAGAGTTTTATGGATATTATAGAAATAACAACTTGAAAGGGAAAAAGTTGAATTTTTTGGAAAAGTAGAGCGAAATATATTGTCAAAGGTCCAAAGGGGTAGTAATTTCCAAATGCTAATGCTAGTTAAAGACATAAAATAAAGTTCAGAGGTCACGTCTTCAAATAAGTCAATTTCGTTAGTACAGGGTGAGATGAAAAAAATGCAACCTTCTTCAGACTGCTGTCATTTCTAAGCCACTCGTCCGACAGCTGTTAAAATTATTCCAGTGACAGCTCATAATATTGTTCATAAGCGTACAAAAGCATTTTGGTGAGAATTTTCCAGTAAAAAAGTTATTTGTGACGAATACAAGAGTGATGGTGTGATTTCTTTATATTTGCCTTGAATACGACAAGTGGCTACCATATAGAACTTCAGCATTTAAATGTGACGACGTCAAGGAAATGAACGGAAGAAAACAGCAACATCAGCAGAAATGGTTCGAAAAGTAAAGAAGCCGCATCGCAGTGGCCGAAAAATGGCTCGTGACCTTAACATATCGCAATATTCCATTCAGCAAATATTGAAAATGACCTCGAGGTAAAGCCATTGAAATTCCAAAAAGTATAAGAACGTACACCGCAATAGAAAGAAAAAAGTCTCAAAAGAGCTAAAGATTCGCTTTGCTTGACCGAGAGTGGTGAACTGCCGAATTTGGTTTTCTCGGATGAGAAAACATTCGTTGTCCAGCAGTTTGTAAACAAACAAAATGGTCGTGTATTCTTGCCAAAGATGTCAGCTGAAAATTTGCACCTAAGATTGGCCACCAGAATTCAAGCGCCGGCCATGGATCTCCGCTCGTAGTAATCGACCGTGGCACTAGAATAAATGCCGAATATTATTGCGAAAATAGTCTGGAGGGTGTATTAAAGCCTTGGGCATGCAAACATTTTGGTCGCAGACCTTTGACATTCCAACAGGACTCAGCGTCATCGCACTCAGCACGCGCCACCCAAGAATGGTTACAAAATGAGGTTCCTTGCTTTATTTCCAGCGCACAATGGCCGCCAAAATCTCCGGATACCAATCCATTGGACTACTGTATCTGGAGTATTTGGAAAGCTAGGTTGGCACTAGAAAATACCAAAGTGTCGGCCACCTCAAGCAAGCGCCTCGTCGGGAATGGGCCAAAATACCACAGAAAAATATTCGTGTGTTCATTGTCCGTTTGAGAGCCATAATTCTAAAATTTGATGCTATTTCCGACATTTGTTACATTCATTCAATGAAATTTAAAAGAAATATGTTAAAATTATGGCGTTTGACTTTGTTGCAGTTTTTTATCTCACACTGATACGCTATTTAATCACCCGGGCGTATTTCATTTCTTCCCTAAGGATACAACTTCCGCGGTGAGAAAGCGATATCAACGGCGATGATTTCTATAGTTTAGGTGTGACTTCTAAGTGGTATCCGTGCTATTTTTAACTTGTAAACAATTAAGCAACAAAACAATCAAAATTAACCGGCCTCTTACCTCTCCTGTTTGCTCTCAAAACCGGTTTCATGTTACACACACACGAATCAGCAAGCAAAATAATATTTTCCACCCGTTTTCAATCCTAGAGTAAACTCATGCTCCCGCTCATCCCACTCTATTTTTTCAGACAAGAGTGATTCCGAAGCGCTTTCACATAAAACAAAAGAGTGAAGAGTAAACTCCCTAAAAAACTCCCACACGATCAGCCCCAGTTGCGAGCAGGTTTTACTCCCGACTAAAAACGAGCAAATCCGTGTTCTATGCCAATCATTGATTTTTTATAAATCCTTGCCACATTTTCCAACTGAATGGGTTGCCATTTGGTGTTTTAAGATAGTAAAAGCCAAAAGACAAATTTTCTTTATAAGCACAATTTTTGCCACTCTCTGTATAAAATATCGAATCCCTAACGGTATAAAAGGTTTAATTCAGGCAAATTTAATTTTGATATCTACAGATTTACAATGAAGTATTGCTGCTTTCATTGTATCCCTTGCCACATTTGTATATATATATATATTCGAATAATTACAAAGATAGCAATTAGTTTAAAAAAAAATCAATTTTTATTGTACTTTTCAGTTCACAATTCTGTCGATATTAATATCTACTTCATACAAATTGGTAAATTTTTTAAAATTACCTACTGCCCACAGAAGTTTTTTTTTGATTTTCCATTTCATTTCAACTTTCCACCTGTGAATCATACTCCACACAATTGCAAATCGATTGGAAATACCCATTCTCGAAACAAATGTTTGCCAATATTGTCTTCTAACTTGATTATTATTTATGTAAATGTTTTTTTTTTATTAATTGTAAATTACGTGTGTATAGAGGCGCATGAATACTTCTCGTTAGATTTTACGTCAACATTTTGTTGATAAACGACCAAACAGCTAGTAGTCGCAACAATGTTTCAATTCAGTTGTAGACTAAAAACAATTAAAATTATTGAGACAATGCCTCAAATTATTTTACAATATTGCAAATATTTAAAGTTATTTAATGTCATGGTCAGTGTATAGATTTACATCGCCATTTTTTTCTGTCGATATGCTTGTCTTCGTTTTTCTGTACCAATCAATGTGTTTCATTCAATTAAGGTGTGGTTCATTTCACGTACTACTGTATAATAATAGAGATTTTAATAAAATTTAATTACTATAATCCAAAAAAAATTATTTTATTTTGAATAATAACCAAGTCAAGTTTTTCCCAATTTATCTACAACGTGCATGGTATATCATTATGTTGAGTTTTTAATCTTTTTCGCTTAGTCAGACCTACAGTCGACATTTAGTGACTATAGATTTGTTCAAAACAATAGGCATATTTAAAACCAGCAAAGAAAGCGCGGGGCCGTCTTCATGATACCCTACACCACTTTGCTAATTTAGTAGAGCTCCACATAACAATTAAAAGTTTTTATGGGAGAATTCAATCATACACGCTATAATTATAATTATAATTTAAAGTTCAAAAGACTAAATATGCCGAAGCATTTGTATCTTTTAAATTCGAACTTGTATTGCCCATTTGATATATATGGGAGCTATATCCAATACTGAACCGATCCTGATAAAATTTGGCAAAGATATTTGTGAGCTGTATTTCATATATATCGTTGTTACGGAGTACATATTACGGTTGTGGGTAACAAATATAACAAATCGGATGAACATTATACATGGGAGCTATAGCTATATCTGAACCGATTTTCACCAAATTTGACATACTAGCTTCTAGACTCAATTCGGTCGTAAGTGCCAAATTCCATCCCATTTGGACAAATATTAGACGTTTGGTGCACAATAAAAAGTAAATCTGACGAAGTTATATATGGGAGCTATATCCAATACTGAACCGATCTCGATAAAATTTAGCAAATGTATTTCTGAGCTGTATTTGATATGTTTCCCTAAATATTGTTGTTACTGAGTGTATATTACGGCTGCGGAGCACAAAGATAACAAATCGGATGAACAATATATACAGGAGCTATAGCTATATCTGAACCGATTTTGTTAAAATTTAGCATACTTATTTTCAGGCCTAATTTGGTTGTATGTGCAAAATTCCATACAATTTGGGCTGATATGCAAATCGGACGAAGATATATATGGGAGCTATATCTAAATTTTGACCGATTATCTCCAATTTCAATAGGGTTCGTCCTTGGGCCAAACAAATGATTTGTGCAAAATTTCATCTGGATCGGCTAATAAATGCGAACTGTACTTTATTTACAAAAATACATGGACAGACGGACGGACGGACATGCATAAATCGACTCAGAATGTGATTCTATGCAGATCATCAAAAGGAACTATGGGTCTATCTCGTTTCCTTTTGCCTGTTACAAACAAATTCACAAAAACATAATACCCTGACCACCTTGTGGTGTAGGGTATACATACTGGATATACCACACAGGTATTTTATTTTAATTTGTGTGGAAAATAACATCTAAGTTTTATCGACGATTTATTGTTCTCTTGAGCTATCTTAAATTTAAAAAAAAACTTTCGGGAGATATTTGTGAATGTAATACATTAGATTTGTTCCCTTAATTTTTAAATAGTTAAGCAGGGAAATATATAGTTCTCTCCGATAAAACAAATCTTACCAAAAGAGGACGCCACTGCGTGTTATATATTTTAACATGCAGAAGGAAACGAAGTAGACCATAGTTCGATGATCATCACAGAATCACGTTGTGAGTTGTTTTATAGTGCCTCACATTCGTAATATGTACTCCACAAAAATAATAGTTGGTACAACATATCAGACACATCTCTGAAATACTTCTGCTAAGTTTTATCTAGATTTGTCCGGATCTGGATATAGCTCCCATATATCTTCGTCCGTTTTACAGTATATTGTGCACTAAATGTGTAATATCATCCCTAATTGAGTTGATTTCGGCACATCTGATATTTCCAATGAAGAAGCAAATTTGATAAAAATCGGTTCAAATGCAGCTAAAGCTTCCATATACATGTTTTATGCGTTAAAGTCTTTCAAATTCGTAATACGCTCTCCACAAGAATGTTATTTGGGGATAGATATCAGATAAAGCTCAGAAATGCCTCTGTTAAGTTTATAGAGCTCGGTTAAGATTGGAATATATATATTTTCATCCGATTTCACTTTAATTGTACAACAAATGAGATATCAAACTAAATTGTATGGGTTTTCGTTCGACCGAATTTATCCTGAAAGCAAATACGACACATGGTTCCCATATATCTATAACTCATATGTATATTTTTATATCCTCCACCATAGTATGAAGGGTATATTAAGTTCGTTATACTTTTTGTAACACATCAAAATATACGTTTTAGACCCACAAAGTATATATATTCTTGATCAGCGTAAAAATCTATTTCGATTTACCGATGTCAGTCCATCGGTCTGTCTGTCCGCCTGTGGAAATCCCTCTAGCTTTCGAACGGAATGAAGTGGGTTGATACAATTTTACTCAGATGTGTTTAAGGCTTGCATGACATTTGGGCTGTATAGCGCCATGTTTTGGCATAGACCTCATACAACTTTACCGCCAGATTTAAGGTCTTTTGGTGCATTTAGTCACAATTTCTACCCAAATTTTCTGTAAATTAGCAGTATGTCTTCCCATTATGTAAGAAATATCCCTGCATGGAAATGCTATACTACGTTCATTCGGGTTTGACTTATATTTTTTTTTCATATTTTTTAAGAAAGATATCAGAGAATGGGATCTAATATTTTAAACAATAAAATCATATACCAATCTAAACCGATTTCAAAATAATTTTGCAAATTATTTTTGGTACCAGATTTCGTCTCTTTGTCCGAATTTTATTGAAATCGGACATTTATATCGCGTTGGGTGCATCATATATGTAAAATCGGCTGAAAATATATATGGGAGCTATATCCAAATCTGACTTGAATATAATTTATCAAATTTATTTTTGTACCAAATTTAGTCATACGTATCGTGTTTGGTGCATCAAATATGTGAAATCGGCCGAAAATATATATGGAAGTTATATCCAAATTTGAACCGATTTCAATATAATTTGACAAATAAAATGTTTAAATATAAAATCCCGTCACACATTCAAAATTTCATTGGGATCGAAAACACATATCGTGTTTGGGGCATCAAATACACAAAATCGGTCAAAAATATATATGGAAGCAATATACAAATCTGAACTGATTTCAATATAATTAAGCAAACAAAATTGTTAGACAAATTCCATCACTGTTTCCATTCCATTTAACTGAAATGTGGCGTACACAGCGTGATTAATGCTCCAAATATATGAAATCGGCCAAAAAAAAATATATGGAAGCTATATCCAAATGTAAACCGATTTCAAATGGAAATTGCCAAATTTAGTTTTGTTCCAAATTCGGTTACGCATTCCAAATTTGGAGACTGTAACTGCAATCGATCAAAATTATTTGTGCAAATAAAATATGAAATTTTTGGAGGTTCCTCCGATTCTGATGCTATGCCTCCAGTTCCAAGTGGAATTTCCAAAAATTATATAGCTTATGTTACTGTCAGGCGATTTTGTAGTATTCTTAGAATTTTTTTAGAAAATCTAGTCCATAAATTACAAACAAACATTTTCATCTTTTATAGATGTAAATAAAGAAATAGCATAGTATTTTACTGGAAGAAAACAAAGAGTTTATTTAAAGATCAAACTTTTCCTATGCTGCTTTTATACAATGTCGGCAGTTGACGCTTCGATCTAGCACTAGCCTCCCAACTTCTTTACAAAATATGCATCTAAGCCAGTTAACCTTGATTTGTTCGCGATTTAACAACTTCACACCGATCTGTCCACTTCGGCATGCCATTGCATGAATTTGTAGGTGTCTACGTTTCATTTCATTTTAATTTACTTTTATTGTTATTGAGTTATAACAAATTATTCGAGTTCTATATAGATTTAGTCTAAATAAATGGTAGTTTTGTTATTACTGCAAAATGGCTTGCCCTACCCACCACTATGTGGATGGACGGACGAACCGACAGACAGACATAGGATGGCTAACATTTTACTTGGCCAATTCTATTTTATTTGGTGTTTAAACGACCATTAAACAATCGTGTCTAAAAGATTAGACGCAGAACAAAGAACTGTATCATGCTATGAAATGACCTTGAATCGAACTTTTTTTATAGCCAATTAAGATGCATGAAAATCGGTAAGAATTTTTAATTTGTTTTGTAATTAAAAAAAAAATGAAAAACAAAACAATTTTAAATTAAGAAAATCCATAATGACTTTAATAAATGAATGTGTATTGTTAACATTTTAAAAGTATCATTAATTAAATTGAAATTAGCTAAATTCAATATTCATAATAAACTCTAATTTATGTGACTCTATTTCTTTTTTCTTTCTTTTTTAACTTTCAAAATTATAGTAAGGGGTAAACAAAGAAATTGTATTTCTAGAAATTGTAAGATGTTGGGTAAATGAAGGCATTTTGAAACATTTAAAATTTTTGATGGGAAACTCTTTTGTTGAATAATATTGTGAATTTCATACCAATTAGAATATTGCCAAAATATTACAATACCGCCAAAATCTTAAAAAACTCAGCTGATGCGACTCTTATGTTATCGTCAAATTCCATACATTTTATGTTTTATGCTATGCTTACATTATTATACCCTATTAAAACAAGTTAAAAAGCAGTAAGTTCGACCGGGCCGAACTTTAAATACCCTCCATCATTTGGAACAAATTTGGAAATTTAAAAAATATAATATCCGTTAAAAATTCTGTTAAATTTTTAAATATACCGAATATAGCCATTATGTTGGGGTCTATACGACGTGGACCTACATAGGCATTGTTTGTCATAAGCCATTAACATATTTAAATTCGAAACTTGGAATAAACTGTGAATAATGTAGCTAAACTCATCAAAATTCCGTTAATAGGGAGGTACCGGTATATCGGAGCTATGCGAAGACCCCGACCTGCATAGACTATTTTCTGTCACAGGATTTACAATCATTACGAACTTCAAATACGACATCTCAAATCATTTCGGTGAGTATTGTATCGTCAAAATACCGAATATAGGGAGGTACTGATATATGGGGCCTATACGAAGATCTGGACCTGCATAGATAATATTCTGTCACAGACTGTAGTTCCCATTATGAACTCTAAATACGTAATTTGAAACAATTCCGTTGAATAATAACGCTAAAATTATTAAAATATCGAATATTGGGAGGTACTGACATATGGGGCCTATACGAAGACCTGGACCTGCATAGATAACTTTATGTCACAGACTGTAGTTCCTATTATGAACTCTAAATACGTAATTCGAAACAATTCCGGTGAATAATAACGCTAAAATCATTAAAATATCGAATATTGGGAGGTACCGTTATATGGGGGCTATACGACGACGTGGACCTGCACAGAAAATTTTCTGTCATAGGCTGTAGTATCCATTTCGAACTTCATATACCGAATTTGAAACAATTCCGCTGAATAATGTCGCTAAAATCATGAAAATACCGAATATAGTGAGGTACCGTTATATGAGGGCTATACAAACACGTGAACCTGTGCAGACAATTTTCTGTCTTAGGCTGTGGAATCCATTTCGAACTTCATATTCCGAATTTGAAACAATTCCGATTAATAATGTCGATATCAATGGGGGCTACTGGCAAAATAAACATGTGTGCAAAATTGTGTGCAAAAATTCGTTCGAAATATATCATGATTACAACAGACAGATAGACGGACATCGCTGATCAAGAATATATATATACTTTGTTGGGTCTGACATGAGTATTTCGAGGAGCTACAAACAGAATGACAAAGTTAATAAAGGTTCCATAGTATGGTGGAGGGTATAAAAATGCGAAAAAAAGCTATTTCATAATAGACAAAAAATGACAAACAGAATGAAAATATTCACATTTTTATTGACATATTTTCAAGGGATTTTTTAGAAATTTATCCTTTTCTGCCAAGAGACCATTCCGAATGGTCCTCGCTTTAACTACCCAAAACAATTCCGAATTTATTATTATTTATTATTCCAGAATATTCTCCCACGGATTTTTGACATTTTACCTATTTTCCGACGTTCTCTTCATGTTCCCTTAAGTAAATTTATCATTTCGTCCTAATTTTAACATTAAATGGAATTAAGAACCTGATGTTCTTAGAGATGAAGTTTAACAGGAATAATTAAAGGGCTAAGTAAATTCATACCTCCAACATTTTCATTTGCTTTGCTTTTACATTTTATCATATATTTGTATATTTGGTAGTTGGCTGCAATATTGTTTCAGTTATTAATGGCGGATGATAAAAGTTTATATTTTATCTTATTATATCTTTTCAATGATTACCACTCTAATACACATTTACATTATGTATGGTCATTTGTTGAACATACATATATGTATGCAAAATATATTTAAAAAAAACACATATTCATTTATTATTATTCCAGCCAACCACAAATGTCAAACTATTATGAAAATGCCAACAAAGACAAACACTTCTTGGTGGGACTATGAAAACAAGAAAAAAAAAACGTCCAGCCCAGTCCATGTCACAGAACTTTTGCAAGCAGTGATAGAACAAAAATCCATAATGCGAATAGATTGATAACAAATTATTTACAAATAAATACCTTTTCGAAGCCATAAATAAAGGGTGCGGCCCTTGTTCTGAGGCTAAACGTGTTGCCCAACATGTTATTCACCTGAGTGAACAGAGAGACGGACACATGCATGGCATGGTTCTTCGTCCATCGGAGTTCTAGGGCCTGTCGTCTACCACACACCAATTCACAAACCCATAACCAGAAGTATTGATTGATTATAAATTATATTTTTTACACTTCTACATTCTATGGTTTTATTATATCTATTTAATGTTTTTGTTGTTGTTGGTTGACCAGATCAATAATAAATTACGTAAACAGAAAACCTACCAGAGCGCAAAGCTGTAGAAGAGAACAGGGAACACTAACAAATTCAACTCCGTTCACCAGAAGCCAGCCACTGGCAAACATGTTGTCAACTACGAGAGAAGTGACGTTTAAGCCTTTTTTATTTGCTTATTTGTTTATGTTTTCTGAAAAGAAACGAACGACACAAAAAACCGAACAAAAATAATAATTGTGGGCGCGTGTTCAGCATAAAAGATTTGTGGGAGTAGTTGAATGAATATCTATGAAATACATCAAATGTGACACTTGTTGTCCCTTTGACAGGCAAGCAGGCGGAGTAGCAACACAACAAACAGAACCTTAAGAAAGGAATGCTGTTTGACAAGTCATGTTTGCCGAGGAAAATCGAATGAATATTAAGAGAAAAGGGATCTGACAAAGGTATGCTTGAAAATGCAATAGATAGTTGGATTTGGTTATTATTGCTATATTTGAGATTCAAATGTGGGAAGTAAGGCTGCAGACTTAAACACTTTTCATTAAAATTCGTATTGTTTGATTAATTTGAAGTTCTTGCTACATCCATTTTCCTACTTTTTGGGATTAAGGAAAAAAATGGAACGGCTCGGTTATAAGTCATTGACTTTCGGGTGTGGTTCAAAGCACATTTCTGCTACTTCAATTTCACTCGCTATTTTCTGACATCACCGATTCCAAAACCAGTAGGGAAAGGAAAAAGGTCGTGCGGTGTCGACTATGTGATGCCCTAAATCCCTATGGTTTCATGCCAAAAATAAATTAGGAATAAGAATCGAGTTAAGAGTAGCTGTCATTTATTTCAACCGATTTAATATTTTATTACCTCTCAACCTTAGGGAACGAATATTGTAAGTGAATTCAATGATATTTGATGCAATGTATAATATACAACCTTATAATACCTTTGCCAACTTTAACGACACTGTGCGACAAAATTTAAATTTTTCAACAACTAAGTGGCATATCAAGTAGATTATTAAAGTAAAGCTAAAAAGGAATACACGTGTATCGGCATTTTGAAAGTTTACAACAAAAACTAACAAAAATAGAAGGGACAAGTTCCACTCTCTTCCACACTTTTTGGAAATTTTCGGATAAAGCTTCTTCGGAATATATAGGGCGAGATAAAAACGAACTGCAAAAAGTCAAACGCCATGATTTTTACATAAGTTTAGGCACGAATTATGGCCTTCATACGGCCAATTAAACTGTCACAAGCTGCCCGAATGTTGCTCTGCGATATTTTGGCAAACTCCCGGTGAAGCGCTTGCTTGAGGTAATCGACACTTTGGTATTTTTTAGAGCCAACCTTGCTTCCCAAAATACTCCAGCGGATCGCTATCCGGAGATTTTGGTGGGCATTGTGTGTTGAAATGATGCGATGAACCTCACTTTGTAACCATTCTTCTGTGGCGCGTGCTGAGTGCAATGGTGCTGAGTCCTGTTGGAATTTTCAAGGTCTGCGGCCAAAATGTTTGCGTGCCCAATACTTTGATAAACCCTCCGGTGTATTTTCGTGATAATATATATTTGATGTCACGGTCGATTAAAACGAGTGGAGAACGAGCATCGGCTTTTATGGCAGCCCACACCATCACCATGGCCGGCGCTTGAGTTCCAGTGGCCAACCGAAGGTGCACATTTTCAGCTGACCTCTTGGCAAGTAAACACGTTCTTGGACTTTTTGCAATTTCAATGACTTTACCCCGAGCTCATTTTTCAATATTTGCCGAATGAAATATTGTGATATGTTCAGCTCACGATACATATTTCGGCAACAACGACGAGGGATTCGATCAAGTCACTTTTTTATACCCTCCACCTTGGAAAAGAGGGTATATTAACTTTGTCATTCCGTTTGTAACATCCTTAAATATTCGTCTTTGACCCCATAAAGTATATATATTCATGATCAGCATAAAATTCTAAGTCGATTTAACGATGTCCGTCTGTCTGTCTGTCTGTCCGTCTGTCTGTCTGTTGAAATCACGATACAGCCCACATTATTTGACGTAGAGCGCCAAAATTTAGCAGAGCTATTTTCATTGTGTCTAGGATGGTTGGTATTGAAAATGAAATATATCGGTCCACGTTCTGGTATAGTCCCCATATAACGGTACCTCCCGATATTCTGTATATTGATGATTTATGCCACATTTTTTCACGGATTTGTCTGGAAATTGGTATTTGTAGGTCATAACGGGTCCCTGAGCGTGTGGCAAAACATTGCATGTATAGGTCCACGTTGTGGTATAGCCCCCATATAAAGGTACCTCCCGATATTCGGTATTTTGATGATTTATGCCACATTTTTTCACGGATTTGTCTGGAAATTGGTGTTTGTGGGTCATAATGGTTTCAAGCTTCGGTGGCGAAACATTGCATGTATGGGTCCATGATTTGGTATAGCCCCCATATAACGGTACCTCCCGATATTCTGTATTTTGATGATTTATGCCACATTTTTTCACGGATTTGTCTGGAAATTGGTATTTGTAGGTCATAACGGGTCCCTGAGCGTGTGGCGAAACATTGCATGTATAGGTCCACGTTGTGGTATAGCCCCCATATAAAGGCACCTCGCGATATTCGGTAATTTGATGATTTTTGCCACATTTTTTCACGGATTTGTCTGAAAATTGGTATTTGTTGGTCATAATGGGTTCCGGCTTCGGTGGCGAAACATTGCATGTATGGGTCCATGATTTGATATAGCCCCCACATAACGGTACCTCCCGATATTCGGCATTTTTATGGTTTTTGCCACATTTCTTCTAATGTTTCTTTTACCCTAAGGTGGAGGGTATTAAAAGTTTGGCCCGGCCGAACTTAATGTTTTTTACTTGTTTACTTTTCAAACCATTTCTGCTGATGTGGTTTTCTTCCGTTCATTTCCATCACGTCGGCATTACGCTACCAGTATCACTCTATCGATGGTACGAGACACAAAAGATTCATTCACATTTAAATGCTGGAGTGCTCTAACGATAGCCACTTGTGGTTTTCAGCCAAATATAAAGAAATCACACTATCACTCTTGAATTCCATCACGAATAACTTTTTTTCTGGAAAATTCTCACCAAAATGCTTATGCACGCTTGTAAACAATATAACGAGCTGGAATAATTTATCAACTGTCGGACGAGTGGTTTAGAAATGACAGTAGTCTGAAGTTGGTTACAGTTTTTTCATTTCACCCTGTATATAAAATATATAGCAATATTGCAATATAATATTGGCAATATGGCAGATAAAAGTAGGGGGAATATTTTGGAAATTTTTAACACGAGCCAAGAAATGGGATGTTTGGTCCTCTTCTTTAAAATATTTTTCAAAACTTATTTAAGTCAAAATATTCTACAAAATTATTTGTCATAAAAGGTCATAGGTCATAAAAGACCTCAAAATTCTAAATCTTACCTAAACGCCAGGAATTCAATACATAAAAAATACATTTTTGTGGTATGAAATTTCACGCATCCCAGTGTTTTTATTAACACATTATCTGTTCTGAAGATGGGATATATCAGTCCACTACTTCTGACACCTCCCCAAAAACATTTATTATAACTCTCTCCCATAAAATGTAAGTCATCTAAATTCTCCACTTGAAATCTGATGTTGATATGGATTTTATCGACCCACTCCTTCTCGTTCCTCCTCCACAAATTTTGATTAGCGATAAATTGTTATTAGTTTAAGATGGAGTCGAATACGCAAGTCAAAATATACTTAAATAAACTGTTTATTCGAATTAAATACTTTTCACGGATAATTTTACATTCTTTAGAAATTTTCTAAAGAAGTTCAATCACCTGCATTGTCGTTACCGGAAAGTTTTCAGCTATGAGATTTAAACAAGATATTAAAGTAATGATGTGACATGTTAATGAAAATGATTAACTTCGTAGAATATTGTTTAATTTTAAATAACAAAGAGATGACTCACAATAACCAAAATAAAAACAATAAAATTTACCAAAAAAGTTTTGTAGTCAATAATTTTAAATTAAATAATTCTCACTCTCATTTTTTGTGAACAACAAAAAAAGGGGGCCTGTGCGTGCGGTATTGTTTAAATGTCCATACAACCAGCGAGTCGTATGGCAGCACCACACACAAATAAATGTTTATTAAATCTTGAGCTAATTTAGTAAAAAAAATATATTGCAACTAAATTATTGTAGATTTGCACTCCTACCTGGTCAACCTTGAATGAGACAGTTGTATTTTGTTTATATATGTATTTGTTTATATATAGTTGTTCTAGCCGCCGCTGCTATCATGGTGGTGGCTATGGCGTTTGCATGGCATAAAATAATCATATGCATTTAAAATGCATTTTAACAAAAGAAACTGCAAAAGCCATACAAACGGCCAACAGTTCTGCCTCCAACATCAACACCGACATTATTTATAAACTCACGTAACAATAAACAAAAATCAAGCGAAGCCAACTACAACAGCGGCGGCGATAAAAAAAACTTAACTACTACAAAACATAAAATAATGCGCACTTTAAACAAAACAAAAAAGTTGATATTAAAAATTTATAATAAATTTTGAGAAAAAAACGAAACAACAACAGCAACAAACCCCCCTAAGCAAAGGAATATGAACCAACAATTTAATAAAACTACAACCTGCGAATAATTAATGTGGTGGAATTGATATTCTCAGACATCAATGACAAATAAAAGTGCAGACGTTTTCAAACAAAAAGACCAAAATCTTCAAATTTAATTTAGATTAACAATCGGGCAGTATTTAAGTGAAAATTTGAAAGAATAACTAACCAATTTACATCAAAAAATGTGAAAAAAATCACTTTTTTAAAAAATAAAATCCAATCCACCAAAAATACTCATTACAAACTAAACTATTATTTTGGTTGATTAATGTTGATTAAATTAAATATAGATTTTTAGTGACTGGAGAATGAGTTCTATTTTGTGTAACATGTTAGTGACCCAATTTTTTAAGTAGCATTCCTGCTCAATAGACTCTATTACTTTTCATGCAGATTTTAAACAGTATCTTTCTACAGGGTGAGATAAAAAAACTGCAACAAAGTCAAACGCCATAATTTTTACATTTTTTTTTTAAATTTTATTGAATGAAAGCAAAAAATGTCGGAAATAGCATTAAATTTTATAATAAGTTTAGATTTGTTCGATTTGGTAACCTTTGGCACGAATTATGACCTTCAAACGCCCAATGAAAACGTCACACGCTGCCCGAATGTTGCTCTGCGGTATTTTGGCCCTTCCCTGCGAAGCGCTTGCTTGAGGTGATCATTACTTTGCTATATTTTCGTGCCAACCTTGCATTCCATTGTGGGCATTGTGCGCTGGAAATGAAGCGAGGAACCTCATTTTGTAACCATTCTTGGCCACCATTCCGTGCCCAATGCTTTAATAAACCCTCCAGAATATTTTCGTGATAATATTCGGCATTTATTCTGATGCAACGGTCGATTAATACGAGCGGAAAGCGACCATCGGCTGTTATGGCAGTTCACCACATTCGGCCAAGCGAAGCAACTCTTTGGCTCTTTTGAAGCTATTTTCTTTCTGTTGCGGTGTAAGTTCTTGCTCTTTTTAGAATTTCAATGGCTTTACACCGAGCTCATTTTTCAATATTTGCCGAATGGTATATTGCGATATGTTTGCGATTGCGAGCCATTTTTCGGCTACTGCGACGCGAGTTTTGATCAAGTCGCTTCTTTACTTTTCAAACCATTTTTCCGTCCACTTCCTTGACGTCGGGCTACGCTACCAGTATCACGGTAACGAGCGATGGTACGAGACACAAAAGATTTATTTACATTTAAATGCTGGAGTGCTCTAACGATAGCCACTTGTGGTTTTCCAGCCAATTATAAAGAAATCACACTATCACCCTTGAATTCCATCACGAATACCTTTTTTTCTCGAAAGTTCTCACTAAAATGCTTTCGTACGCTTGTAAAACATATATAATGAGCTGTCACTGGAATAACTTTAGCAACTGTCAGACGAGTGGCTTAAAAATGACAGCAGTTTGAAGTTTGTTGCAGTTTTTTCATCTCACCCTGTATGACACATAAACATATTTTCTAATTCATTAATGCTAGTATTTCAAACACAACTGTCTAAATGATAAAATGTTGTTCGTAAATGAACTATGATAGTTAGATGGTAACCAAATGAGAACATTGCTGTGGCACAAAGATAGACAACGCACTCAACTTCAAGTTAATAGAAATAAAACATAACAAAAGCAACAACAACTGCCATATACATAGATGTTTAGAACAGAAAATGGCAGCATAGACAGACATATTATTAGCTAAAAACCGCAGGTGTGCATAACTATGCATTTTCATATATTGTGTCACACAAACAAACACTGTGCATTCCAAATGAATGCAAACTGAACCAATCTAATCCCCGGTATCATGACGTGATTTCCAAAGATCTCTTATTTGTCTGAATATGCAATACATGTTTCATGAAGGTTCCAATTATGTAACAATCTGCCAAGGTAAAGCTGTTACGAACGTTTCATATTTAGATTTTTTGATTACAAGAACTAGCTAACCCGAGATAGGACCATGACTTTTGGCATAAACGTTTAAGTCGTGTCACAAAATATGATCAGGCTCGTGTAGTAGTTTTTTTTAAATATTTACAAATTGTCAATTTTTTAGAAATCGGATTGATTTTCAAATTTAATGGAGGCTTGTCGTTTATGATAATTGGCTAAAAATGAATACAATTTTTTGCATTGTATATCTAGTGAAATGGTATAATGGATTTGATTAGTAAAAACATTGTTGTGGAAAAAAGACAAATGAAAAACCAGTATAGAAAGTCTTCCCCGCCCGACTTTATGATACCCACTTTGCATATTTGGTAGAGCTTCACAGAACAATTAAAAGTTTTAATGGGGAATTTGTGAGAATTAAACTATGCCAACTATGATTATAGTAATAATTAAAAGTCCAAAGGAACTAATATATGGAAGCAATATCCTCCTCTGAATCGATTTCTACTAAATTTGTCGATGTATTTGCGCCTTTTCAATTCGGGCTTGTATTATCCATTTGGTGCACAATTAACTTGAAATCGGATAGATGTATATGAGAGCTATATCTAAATCTGAACCGATCTCGATAAAATTTGGCAAAGGTATTCAACAAATCGGATGAACAATGTGTATGGGAGCTATAGCTATATCTAAACCAATTTCCACCAAATAGGACGTACTGGGTTCTAAACTCAATTTGGCCGTAAGTACCAAATTTAATTCCATTTGGGCTAATATTGCACGTTTGGTGCACAATAAAAGGCAAATCGGATGAAGATATATATGGAAGCTATATCCAAATGTTAACCGATTTCGATAACATTTAGCAAGGGTATTTCTGAGTTATATTTGATATATTTCCCCAAATATAGTTGTTACAGAGTGCATATTACGGCTGCGGAGGACAAAAATAACAAATCAGATGAATAATATATATGGGAGCTATATCTATATCTCAGCCGATTTCAATCAAATTTGGCATACATATTTTCAGGTCAAATCTGACTGTACGTGCAAAATTCCATACTATTTGGGCTGATATTACAAGTTTGGTGCACAATATAAGGGAAATTGGACAACCATATGTATGGGAGCTATACCTAAATTTTGACCGATTATCTCCAATTTTAAAAGGGGTTTGTCCTTGGGTCAAACAAATTATTTGTGTAAAATTTCATCTGAATCGGGCAACCTGTACTTTGTTTACAAAAATACATGGACAGACGGACGGACAGACGAACATAAAGACGGACGGACGGACGGACATGCATAAATCGACTCAGAATGTGATTCTATGTAGATCATCATAGTTACGAACAAATGCACAAAGACATAATACCCTGACCACCTTGTAGTGTAGGGTATAAGTAGCTTTCATATTGTGGTACTGTCTGATGTAAGGCGATTCCAAATAAATCGACTAAGAATGTGATTCTATGCAGACCATCAAAAGGAGCAATGGGTCTATCTCGTTTCCTTTTGCTGTTACGAACAAATTCACAAAGACATAATACCCTGACCACCTTGTGGTGTAGGGTATAAGTAGCTTTCATATTGTGGTACTGTCTGATGTAAGGCGATAACAAGGTTTCACAGTTTCATACGAAGTGAATGTGATTCATAATTAAAAAATCATGAGATTCCTTTTTTAAATCGGAACCAAATGTCGTCACCTCGTCGCAGGATGGAAATATCTACTGGGTTTTGAGAATATATCCTCGTTGACCAATACACCCAACTTTATTGCATTATTGGATACTCTTAAATGATTTGAAATCCCAGTTATCAGCATTACCCCTATATTTACATAATTATAACAATTTGTCTATCTTATATAACTCCATGGAGTTACTCCTTTTTGGCCTTCAAAATTTTGGAAATACTAGAAAGAGGTTTTATCTTGGCTTTTGACCGAAACGAGATCATCCAAATCTTCATATCATTTGCCGAAATACGAAATTCGAAATAATTCCGGTAAATATTGTCGCTAAAATCATGAAAATACCGAATATCGGGAGCAACCGTTATATGGTTGCTATACGAAGAACTGAACCTACATACAATAATTTTTGCCACAGGTTGTAGTACCCATTAGTATCTTCCAGCACGAAATTTGAAACGATTCCGGTGAATAATGTTGCTGAAATCATTAAAATACCGAATATCGGGAGGTACCGTTATATGGGGGCTATACGAAGACTTGAACCTGCATACAAAACTTTTTGTTATAGGCTGTAGTACCCGTTACGAATTTCAAATACGAAATTTTAAATGATTCCGGTAAATAATGTCGCTAAATTCATGAAAGTACCGAATATCGGTAGGTACCGTTATATGGGGGCTATACAAAAACGAGGACCGACATGGCCCATTTACGAACTTGACCTACCTACTGGTAAACTATGCATGTATGCACAATTTTAGCCTTCTATCTCAATTCGTTTGAAAGATAACGTGATTACAACAGACAGACGGACATCGCTAGATCGTCTTACTAGATCGTCTTAGAATTTTACGCTGATCTAAAATATGTATACTTTGTAGGGTCAATTATAAATATTTCGAGGAGTTACAAACGGAATGACATAGAATGGTAGATATTATTCTTTTCTGCCAAAAGGCCATTCTGAATTGGTGAGAATTGAGAAAATCATCCAGCCGTTCTTGAATAGTAATCGGTCTAGCTAACAGAGCTTTCTGTGATATATAAGATCTTATATATTTTGCTACACTTGCGATATCTTAGATATCAGCATCAATGTGACGGACAGAACTGACCTTTTCTGTTTTTGGTCCATTTTAACCCAACCATATCCCATCAATTCTGACCTAACCGTACTTTCTTCCTGTAGCGTCATTACAAATTAAAATGGACATGAAATTAGATTTCATGGTACAGATTTTTGAATGGAGTTGATAATTGTTTACCCGAGCTTATTATGTATGCTTATATCTTACAATATTATATTTTTCCTTCCATATTCTGTAAAGGGAATGTTACCCGCCATTACCTTTACAAAATTTAATAAAGAATTGCGATCAAACGAGCACGTCGAAAAAACAGGGATTCAACTTTAAACTTATTTAAATTACTGGTCATTTTGTGGTATCACATCACATTGGTGCATATTCCACCGAATTAAGATACGCTGGAATTCTTATTACCATTTACTACCCAACTTTTGCTTTCATTTGTCATAATTGTTTTAAAATTCCTAGAATTTCCCATAAACTCTTTTCAACTGACTTTAAAATATGCCGGAAAAGGGAATTTTGAATGTTGACTATCGAACAACATTGATATCCTATGGTAATGTATAACAGTTACAGACTCGTACATACCTTTTTGTCTACATATGAGTATGTATTTATGGGCTTTTACCAATTGGAATTTTTCAATATTGCTATTTAAATAAATAACATTTTGAATCTATTAAATATGCCTGTACGAGGCGCAAAATACTTTGCAGTTGTTGGATTTTCCTAGAACTGGTCACGATTGCTCTTAAACAAACATTATTTTTGTTCGCTGTTTGATATGGACAGTCGGTCGAACGAACGGATGGACGGACATTCATGTGGAGGCATATTAAGGTATGCACACAAGTATGTGAGTATGTACTTATGTTGCCATAATTAATAAACATGGCTTGTAATGGTTCTCTGAGTCTCGTTGCTGTCATTGGCCAGTGATGAGGGCTGGTTTATTGTTTTCGTTATTGTCTGCTCCAGCCTGGCTGTAATGGAGGAGCATTTGTCCAGTCTGCAATCAAGCAATAAACCTACGCATCGAGTTAATGAAGTATTGCAATGACAATGAATAGGAAGAACTATAACTGAAGTATTCACTTTATGCTCATTTACTATTTATTACGGGCGGACTAGTTGTTTCATTCGTTTGGTTTTTGCAAACGAACAATGCAAAAAAATACAGCATTGCTGTGCATTAGAAGCATTGCGTTAATTAAAATGCATGAAGAATGGGACATTATTAACTATTTCAGTGTTGAATAAAAATGGTTTCTATATCAGACTTTAATTTTAAAATAAAAATTTGAGGTTTATTTGGAATTTTGCAAAATATTAATTGCCTTTTTTAAATAAAAAATTTCATAACCAAAGTTATTTGTACTTCATAAATTCATAAATGAGATACAGACATTTGACTATATTCTTCAACGAAATCAGCGTTAACGACATAGTCAGAAGTGTGTCTTTCCTGTATTTGTGAATTCTCCAAAAAGTCACTGGAATGGACATTTTCGTATTTTGTCTACAAAAGTTGGCAAACTATTTCACACATTGAATATTTTTGGATGGCCATCCAAAACAGCTTGGCTTTTGCAATGTGCGGTAACCCCCATTCAAATGTGCGTGAGGATCGGGCGATAATTACGACCTGCCGACAATTTTGCAGTTTTTGGTCCATTTCAACCCCTAAATATATGGCGATTATCTCCAAAAAGAGTAGGCTTCTATTCTGACCCTCATCTTATCCCCATGCAAAATTTCATAAGGATCGGGCCATAAATGAGATCTGTATATGATATCCTGATATCCTAACTACTTAGTTTTGTTAGCTGTAGAAATATTAAAAATGTTTAATTCAAAATGAAAATATGCCAAAAATATGGAAAAATTGAAAAAAATATGAGAAAATTTTACAAAATCAATATTTTCATCTTTAGAGAGATATTTGTTTGCGATTTTTTTAGATGGTTTTTCTTTCCTGCCAAGAGGCCATTCTGAATTAATGAGAACTGTCAAAATCAGTTCAGCCGTTCTCGACATATAAGAGATCTTTCAAGCATATCTCCTTTGATAGACATATATATCGTACATATTTTGCTATATATCCGATTTGTTGGATAATAACATAAATGTAAAGGTCAGAAGTAACCTTTTGATGGCTTTGTGATTTCGCCGGGATTTAAAATATTCACGGTTTAATGAAAAATTTTGATTTTTTTTCAACACAAAAGATATGGTATATTTTACCCGCTAAATATTATCCGATGACCACCCAAATCAGTAGGCTTCTTCCCCGCCCTAAACTCTATCTACATGCGCGTCGATTGGTCTATAATTGCGACCTGTATAGCTACTGCAAAATCAGAAATTTTTCCAGTATTTGGTCCATTTCAACCCCTAAACATTTGGCGATCATCTCCAAAAGAAATAGGGTTCTATTCTGGTCCAAGCCCCACCTACATTCTAAATTTCGTGAAGATCGGGCCATAATTGCGACCTGTAGAGTGATTACAAATTAACATGGACAGACGGACAGATGGACAGACGGACAGACGGACGGACGGACATACATAGCTAGATCGACTCAGCTCGGCGAGCTAGGAAGATCCATATATACTTTCCTATGTGGACCGTTGAATACCCTACAACACTATAATAAACGATACAGTTTATATAGGCGAGAAACTCGAACGAATTCCACAAGATATTGTGACAAATAATAAAAGAAAACCATCAGGTTTCGTTCTCTAATTTTCAAATAATAGCAACTTAAACAAATTTGCTCATTTCCAATTTATTGGTATATTTTGTACGTAAATGGTCTTCCTAGATCTGGAACCAATATTTCCCAAAGATCTATAATCTCTCAGAAGTGGCAAAAGATAACATTTATCATTGGTTTTTGACTAAAACGCATCTATATGAGATACAGACATTTGAATATATTCTTCAATGAAATCAGCGTTAACGAAATAGTCAGAAGTGCGTCTTTCCTGTATTTGTGAATTCTCCAAAAAGTCACTGGAATGGACATTTTCGTATTTTGTCTACAAAAGTTGACAAACTATTTCACACATTAAATATTTTTGGATGACCATCCGAAACTGCTTGGCTTTTGCAATGTCCGGTAATCCCCATTCAAATGTGCGAAAGGATCGGGCGATAATTACGACCTGCTGACAATTTTGCAGTTTTTTGGTCCATTTCAACCCCTAAATATATGGCGATCATCTCCAAAGTGAGTAGGCTTCCATTCTGACCCTCATCTTATCTCCATGCAAAATTTCGTAAGGATCGGGCATTAATGCGATCTGTATATGATATCCTGATATCCTAACTACTTACTTTTGTTAGCTGTAGAAATATTACCAAATGTTTAATTCAAAATGAAAATATGCCAAAAATATGACAAAATTGAAAAAATATGAGAAAATGTTACAAAATCAATATTTTTATGTTTAGAGAGATATTTTTATGCGATTTTTTTAGACGTTTTTTCTTTCCTGCCAAGAGGCCATTCTGAATTAATGAGAACTGTCGAAATCAGTTCAGCCCTTCTCGACATATAAGAGATCTTTCAAGCATATCTTCTTTGATAGACATATATATCGCACATATTTTGCTATATATCCGATTTGTTGGATGTTAACATCAATGTAAAGGTCAGAAGTAACCTTGTCATGGCTTTATGATTTCGCCGGGATTTAAAATATTCGCGGTTTAATGAAAAATTTTGAATTTTTTCAACACAAAAGATATGGTCTATTTTATCCGCTAAATATTATACGATGACAACCCGAATTGGTAGGCTTCTTCCCCTCCCTAAACTCCAGCTACATGCGAAATTCCGCGTCGATTGGTCTATAATTGCGACCTGTATAGCTACTGCAAAATCAGACATTTTTTCAGTATTTGGTCCATTTCAACCCCTAAACATTTGGCGATCATCTCCAAAAGAAATAGGGTTCTATTCTGGTTCAAGCCCCACCTACATTCTTAATTTCGTGAAGATCGGACCATAATTGCGACCTGTAGAGTGATTACAAATTAACATGGACAGACGGACAGACGGACGGACATACATAGCTAGATCGACTCAGCTCGGCGAGCTAGGAAGATCCATATATACTTTCCTATATGGGAAACCAATATTTCGAGGTGTTACATAATTGTTGGCCCAATCAAACTTATAATACCCCCAACACATAGTGTTGTAGGGTATAACAACACATAGTGTTGTAGGGTATAAAAACCTTGATTTTGTAAAAACATTAAAATCATATGTTTAATTTTTTTTTTATACCCTACAACACTATGTGTTGGGGGTATTATAAGTTTGATTGGGCCAGAATTTATGTAACACCTCGAAATATTGGTTTCCCATATAGGAAAGTATATATGGATCTTCCTAGCTCGCCGAGCTGAGTCGATCTAGCTATGTATGTCCGTCCGTCCGTCTGTCCATGTTAATTTGTAATCACGCTACAGGTCGCATTTATGGCCCGATCCTTACGAAATTTTGCACGAAGGTGGGGTTAGGGTCAGAATAGAAGCCTATTTCTTTTGGAGATGATCGCCAAATGTTTAGGGGTTGAAATGGACCAAATACTGAAAAATTGTCGGATTTTGCAGTAGCTATACAGGTCGCAATTATAGACCAATCGACCCGGAACTTCGCATGTAGCAAGAGTTTAGGGCGGGGAAGAAGCCTACCAATTTGGGTGGTCATCGGATAATATTTAGCGGGTAAAATAGACCATATCTTTTGTGTTGAAAAAATTCAAAATTTTTCATTATACCGCAAATAGTTTAAATCCCGGCGAAATCACAAAGCCATGACAAGGTTACTTCTGATCTTTACATTGATGTTAACATCCAACAAATCAGATATATAGCAAAATATGTGCGATATATATGTTTATCAAAGAAGATATGCTTGAAAAATCTCTTATATGTCGAGAACGGCTGAACTGATTTCGACAGTTCTCATTAATTCAGAATGGCCTCTTGGCAGGAAAGAAAAAACGTCTAAAAAAATCGCATAAACATATCTCTCTAAAGATGAAAATATTGATTTTGTAAAATTTTCTCATATTTTTTCAATTTTGTCATATTTTTGGCATATTTTCATTACGAATTAAACATTTGGTAATATTTCTACACCTAACAAAACTAAGTAGTTAGGATATCAGGATATCATATACAGATCGCATTTATGGCCCGATCCTAACGATATTTTGCATGGAGATAAGATGAGGGTCAGAATGGAAGCCTACTCTTTTTGGAGATGATCGCAATATATTTAGGGGTTGAAATGGACCAAAAAACTGCAAAATTGTCAGCAGGTCGCAATTATTGCCCGATTCTCACGCAGATTTGAATGGGGGTTACCGGGCATTGCAAAAGCCAAGCAGTTTCGGATGGCCATCCAAAAATGTTCAATATGTGAAATAGTTTGCCAACTTTTGTAGACAAAATACGAAAATGACCATTCCAGTGACTTTTTGGAGAATTCACAAATACAGGAAAGACGCACTTCTGACTATTTCGTTAAGGCTTATTTCGTTGAGGAACATAGACAAATGTCTGTATCTCATATAGATGCGTTTCAGTCAAAAACCAATAATAAATGTTAATCTTTTGCCACTTCTTTGGGAAATATTGATTCCAGATCTAGGAAGACCATTTACGTGCAACATCTTCCAATAAATTGGAAATGAGCAAATTACTTAAAGTTGCTATTATTCGAAAATTAGAGAACGCAACCTGATGGTTTTCTTTTATTATTTGTCACAATATCTTGTAGAATTCTTTCGAGTATCTCGCCTATATAAACTGTATCGTTTATTATAGTGTTGTAGGGTATTCAACGGTCGGCCCCGCTCGACTGTAGCCTTTGCTTACTTGTTTGAATTATACATTTGGCAAAATCTCAACGTCAAAATGTATATCCATAAATTCATAATAAACAGAATCCAGAGATGGGAAGATATAATATCATGTAAATGCCGAATATAGGTAGGTAACATTATATGGGGGATAAACGATATCGTAGACCTATATAGACAAAAATCTTCCAGGGGTAAAGTACACAGAAGGAAAGACTTTGAAAAAATTTCAATAAAAAATAAAATTTTCGAACCTTCTCGAAATTATTTTTTTTAATTATACTTATTATTCAGATACATGTATGGACATATTTCAAATTATTTGTTAATATATTTATACCCTACAACACTATGCGTTGAGGGTATTATAAGTTTGATTGGGCCAAAAATTATATAACACCCCGAAATAGTGGTTTCCCACATAGGAAAGTATATATGGATTTTCCTATCTCGTCGAGCTGAGTCGATCTAGCTATGTATGTCCGTCCGTCCGTCCGTCTGTCCATGTTAATTTGTAATCAAGCTACAGGTTGCCCGATCCTCATGAAAATGGAGGTGGCGTTAGGGTCGGAATAGAACCCTATTGTTTTTGGTGATGATTGCACAATATTTATGCGTTAAAATGGACCAAAAACAGAACAATTTCTTGATATTTCTTGATAAAGTTGGGCGGGGCCGACTTTATGATACCCTAACATAACATAACAAATAAAAGTTTTAAAATGGACAAAAATATTAAAATTTAGGGCTGAACAGAAGCCTTCCAATTTTAATGGCCATCGGGTAATATTCATTGGGTGAAATATACAGTAACATTTGTGTTATACAAAAGTCAAATATTCCATTAAACCGCGAATATTTTAAAACTCGGCGAAATCACAAATAGACGAAAAGGTCAATTCTGGTCGTTTCGTAGATGCCGATAATAAATATATCGGATATATATAGCGCAATATTTATTAAGTGTGTATACAAAGGAATGGGCTGTTAGCTACAATGCTTATATCTAAAGAACGGATTGACCGATTTTGAAAAAAATTTGTCAATTCAGAATGCCCCTCTTGGCATAAAGTATGATATCTAAAAAATCGCATAAAAAGATGCCCATAATGATGTTAATATTAATTCTTTAATATGTTGTGATTTTTTTTATTTTTCCATATTTTTTATCGCATGCGATTTTTTCAATTTGACTTGTACTATTGCAGTGTATATTTTGTAATATTTTTTCACGGGCTAGGCCTATTGTTTTCAAAGATGTCCGCAATATATTTAGGGGTTAAAATGGACTAACAACTAAAAATGTTCCTGCTTTTGCAGCCCTTATAAAGGTCACACATAGAAACCAAACAACACGAAATCTCACACTACTTTTGTGTGAAAATATACCAACATTTCCATTCTGCCGAAACGCTGAAAATAGCTTACAGGCGATATCCAAAATACACACAAAGGCAAACTTCTGGCTTTTTACGTTGACGAATATAGCCAAATATCGTAGGCAAGCAAATCATATAGATGAGTCTAAATTTAGAGATACAGAGGGGTCTCTTGCTTTTGGAGATAATCGAAAAATATTTAGGAGTGCAAATGAAACAAAAACAAAACAAATTTTCTGGTCACACAGTTGAACCCAATGGACACGCTTGAGAAGAGAGTTAAGGACAGGGAAGAATTCTAGCATTTTTGATGACCATTGGATTATATTTAGATGTAAAATGCACTACAACAACTAACAGCACGACGTAAATATTGGGCAAATGTAATAAGGGTAATATCTGGGCAGTGCTCCCTGACATAATTTAAAAAGCGTAATCTTCTAAAAGGGATTTGGATATAAGAGGGCTTCTAACATATTGTAGTGTTGTAGGGTATCACATGGTCGGCCTCGCACAACTATAGCCCTTGCTTACTTGTTTAAATTATACCTTTGACAAAAACTCAAATTCAAAATAAATCCATAATATACACAATTCAGAGATTGGAAGATGCTTTGGTATTTTTTCACACAAAATTGTAATCCATTTCTGCAGCCAAATGTTGTAAGATGACCACCCAAACTGCTAGACTTCTGCGTGGTCATAAAATCATAAAAAAATCCATATCTGTCCTTTGTTGAGAACTGTAGGACGACTGAAAAATCTAGAAAATTGTGAATATCTTCCAAAACAACAGGCTTCTATTCTGAACCTAACCCTACCCCCATGCAAAATTTAGTGAAGATCGAACCATAATTGCAATACAGGGTGAGATGAAAAAACTGAAACCAACGTCAGGCTGCTGTCATTTCTAAGCCAGTGGCCCGACAGCTGTTAAAATTATTCACCTGACAGCTCATTATATTGTTTACAAGCGTACAAAAGCATTTTGGTGAGAATTTTCCGAAAAAAAGTTATTCGTGATGATTTATATTTCTCTGGAAAACCCACAAGTGGCTATCGTTAGAGCACTCCAGCATTTAAATGTGAATAAATCTTTTGTGTCTCGTGACATCGCTCGTTACCGTGATACTGGTAGCGTAGCCCGAGGTCAAGGAAGTGGACGGAAGAAAACAACAATATCAGAAGATATGGTTCGAAAAGTAAAGAAGTGACTTGATCGAAAGCCGCGTCCCAGTGGCCGGAAAATTGCTCGTGAGCTGAACATATCGCAATATTCAATTCGGCAAATATTGAAAATGAGCTCGCCATTATTATTCCAAAAAGTGCAAGAACTTACACCGCAACAGAAAGAAAGTATACTCAAAAGAGCTAAAGAGTTGCTTCGCTTGGCCGAAAGTGGTGAACGCCGAATTTGGGTTTCTTCGATAAGAAAACATTCGTTGTCCAGCAGTTTGTAAACAAACAAAATAATCGTGTTTACTTGCCAAAGAGGTCAGCTGAGAATGTGCACTTTCGGTGTGCACTACCACCAGAACTCAAGCGCCGGTAATGGTGCTGGTGTTGGCGCCTTAACAGCCGATGGTCGCTCTCCGCTCGTACTAATCGACCGGAGCATCAGAATTAATGCCGAATATTCTCGCGAAAATATTCTGGAGGGTGTATTAAAGCCTTGGGCAAGCAAGCTTTTTGGCGGCAGACCTTGGACATTCCAACAGGACTCAGCACCATCGCACTCAGCGCGTGCCTCCAAAGAATGGTTACAATATGAGGTTCCTCGATTAATTTCCAACGTACAATGGTCGTTTGACTTAGTTGCAGTTTTTTTCTCACCCTGTATATAGCGTGATTACAAACTAACTTGGACA
This sequence comes from Musca domestica, assembly GCF_030504385.1. Classification (NCBI taxonomy): domain Eukaryota; kingdom Metazoa; phylum Arthropoda; class Insecta; order Diptera; family Muscidae; genus Musca; species Musca domestica. The sequence goes on along the minus strand of NW_026712328.1, from coordinate 25,022,393 downwards.
GACGAACGACCCAGCTCGGCGAGATAGGAAGATCCATACATAACATCCTATGTCCAGGACCAATATATCGAGGTGTTACATAATTGTTGGACCAATCAAACTTATAATACCCCAAACACGTAGTGTTGTAGGGTATAATGATTGATATTTATGACTATTTAAAATTTTTTTAAACAGTTTTGCGGATTATAAAGAGGATTGAAGTTTGTCGATATTCTGAATTTACTAAACATTTGTGAAGATATTTTGAGATAACCTTAAAAAAATATTTCAGTAATCAAATTTTGGATCAAGTCGGGTACTACAGTCGGACGAACAAATGTTATGAAGATGGGTCTACTATAGTGCATAGAACCCACATAACGGTACTTCCTAATTTGCGGAATTTCAAGGTTTGTAGAGGGGAATGAAATTTGTCAATATATTAAACTGACTAAACATTTGTGAAAATATTTTGAGTTAACCTTAAAAAATGACAGTTACAGTTTTCAAATTTTGGATCAAGTCGGGTACTACAGTCAGACACAGCCGGACGAATAAATATTATGAAGATGATGCCACTATTATGCATAGAACCCACATAACGGTACTTCCTAATTTGCGGAATTTTGAAGGTTTCAGACACAGTTTATCCCAAAAAAAAAAACATTAAAATTTGATATTTTGGATGGATAAGACCTCCACAAAGGCACGAGTTCTTATTGATTATAAATGGCAACATTACAAAGCAAAATACTTAATTAAAATTTTCGTACCATCTCGAAATTATTTTTTTAAAACTCTACATATTATTCGGATATGCATAGACATATATGGACATATTTTAAATAAAAAAATTCTAAAATATTTCATTATTTAAATACTGACACGTGCATGAAAATCATTCACTTTGAAATGCTAACGAAGTAATTATTTGAAATTTGTAGATGGAGTTTTAATAGAATTAAAATTTTACTTAAACTAGAAATAAAGACTGTTGTTAATTTTTTTCAGTTTGATGTTTAATCTATTAATTTATTTATATCTTTTAAATTTGGATTACGTCAAAACAAAAATAAATTTAAAAAGTAGTATAACCAGTTTTTGCTGATTTTAATTACAATTCTAAAATGTATTTTATCTTCAAGACGCCTTTAAGATTTACTTTTATCTTTTAAATATTTTTTGCTTTTTACCACTGGCCAAAGAGATCAAAACGAAATAGAAACATTAATGCATTTTCCATTTTGTTTTCTCTTATACTTCTTTCCATTATCATGAAAACTATGGCGTTGTCTAAGAAATTATATAATTTGCATTTTCTATGGCCAAAGGCAAATCTTAGAAACGTAACATTCAGAATACTTGTTGCAAACACTGAACAACAAAGCCATTATATTTTGCCTCTATTTTTCTACGATTGACCGTTTTTAGGCCTAATGTTAGTTTGTTTGTTTGTTTGTTTAACTCATTAAGATTCTAGTCACATTTTTATGCGCATGCTTGCCTTGCCTTCTTTTATGATGTCGTTCATATGTAAATGTTCTTCTTGCTGACGAATTATTTATTTATTTTATAATTATGCAGTTTTTCCATACCCTACACTATTAAGTGTGAAGTTCTTAATAGGTATTAATCTACTTTTATCATTTGTCTTTGTCAGCGATTACGTTCAGTAATGTATTTATAAAATGCGCTTTAATTCGTAAAGTACATCGGAATATAACAATATATAACGTTGTATATCTACAACTTCAAATTGGATGGTCTAATTATAAACCACTAAGGAAGGGTCAAAAGTCGGACGGGCCGACTATTTGACACCCTACACAACTATGCGCATTAAGTAGAGCTCCCGTAACAAAAAACAAGTAAGCAAAGGCTACAGTCGAGCGGGGCCGACTGTTGAATACCCTACAACACTATAATAAACGATACAGTTTATATAGGCGAGATCCATCTTGAAAACCATCAGGTTCCGTTCTCTAATTTTCGAATAAAATCAACTTAAACTAATTTGCTCATTTCCAATTTATTGGTAGATGTTGCACTTAAGTGGTATTCCTAGATCTGGAACCAATATTTCCCAAAGACCTATAATATCTCAGAAGTGGCAAAAGGTTAACATTTATTATTGGTTTTTGACTGAAATGCATCTATATGAGATACTGACATTTGACTATATTCTTCAACGAAATCAGCGTTAACGAAATAGTCAGAAGTGCGTCTTTCCTGTATTTGTGAATTCTCCAAAAAGTCACTGGAATCGACATTTTCGTATTTTGTCTACAAAAGTTGGCAAACTATTTCACACATTGAACATTTTTGGATGGCCATCCATGTGCGTGAGGATCGGGCGATAATTGCGACCTGCTGACAATTTTGCAGTTTTTGGTCCATTTCAACACCTAAATATATGGCGAACATCTCCAAAAAGAGTAGGCTTCTATTGCCCCTCATCTTATCCCCATGCAAAATTTCGTAAGGATCGGGCCATAAATGTGATCTGTATATGATATTCTGATATCCTAACTACTTAGTTTTGTTAGCTGTAGAAATATTACCAAATGTTTAATTCAAAAAGAAAATATGCCAAAAATATGACAAAATTGAAAAAATATGAGAAAATTTTTTAAAATCACTATTTTCATCTTTAGAGAGATATTTTTATGCGATTATTTAGACGTTTTTTCTTTCCTGCCAAGAGGCCATTCTGAATTAATGAGAACTGTCGAAATCAGTTCAGCCGTTCTCGACATATATCGCACATATTTTGCTATATATCCGTTTTGTTGGATGTTAACATCAATGTAAAGATCAGAAGTAACCTTGTCATGGCTTTATGATTTCGCCGGGATTTAAAATATTCGCGGTTTAATGAAAATTTTTGAATTTTTTCAACACAAAAGATATGGACTATTTTACCCGCTAAATATTATCTGATGACCACCCAAATTGGTAGGCTTCTTCCCCGCCCTAAACTCCAGCTACATGCGAAATTCCGACCTGTATAGCTACTACAAAATCCGACATTTTTTCAGTATTTGGTCCATTTCAACCCCTGAACACTTAGCGATCATCTCCAAAAGAAATAGGCTTCTATTCTGACCCTAACCCCACCTTCGTTCAAAATTTCGTAAGGATCGGACCATAATTGCGACCTGTAGCGTGATTACAAATTAACATGGACAGACGGACAGACGGACGGACGGACATACATAGCTAGATCGACTCAGCTCGGCGAGCTAGGAAGATCCATATATACTTTCCTATATGGGAAACCAATATTTCGAGTTGTTACATAAATTGTGGCCCAATCAAACTTATAATACCTTATAATAATACATAATAATATATGTTATATATTATATAAACAAGTAAAAAATCTGTAAGTTTGGCCGGGCCCATCTTTGAATACCTTCCACCATTTGGAACAATTTTGGAAATTTTCAAAAAAATAAAATCCGTTAGAAATTATATTAAAATCTTAAAAATACCGAATGTAGCCGTTATATTAGGGTCTATACGACGACGCGGACCTGCAACATTTGTTATAAACCATTACAATATTCAAATGCGAAACTTGAATAAAAAAATCGGTGAATAATATAGCTAAAATCATCAAAATTCGGAATATAGGAAGGTACCGTCATACTGGGGTTATACGAAGGCGTGGACTTGCACAACCATTTTTCTGTCATAGGTTGTAATACCCATTACGAACTCCAAATATCAAATTTGAAACGATTCCGGTGAATAGTGTCGCTTAAATCACCAATATACCGAAAATGGGTAGGTACCATTATATGGGAGTTATACCAAAACGTGGCCCTACATCACCCATTTTCAATACCAAAAGTCATGCAGACATAGTATACATTGGAGTAAAATTTTATCAACCTACTTCATTTCGTTCGGAAGCTAGAGTGATTTCCACAGACGGACAAACGCACGGACACCGCTAAATCGACATATCGAATATATACACTTTGTGGGGTCTAAAATGTATATTCCAAGGTGTTACAAACGGAATGAAAAATTTAATATACCCTCCATACTATGGTGGAGGGTATACAAAAATTTTTTGGAGACGGACCGAGTTTCACCAAATATTAAAATTCGGTTAAATATAAAAAAATCTATTCAATTTGGGCTGATGTTACATATATGGCGAACAATAACCGTAAAATTGGATGAATATATATATCGAAATTATATAAAAATGTAAACAAATCTCGATAAATTTTTGGCAGAGGTATTTTCGAGCCCGGTATCAAATATCATTGATGCAGAGTGCATATTATGTATGCGAGGAACTTTATCACCAAATCGGATAAAACATATATATGGGAGCTGGAGCTATATCTCAACCGATTTTTAACAAATTTTAATTAACTTCTAGACAAATTCGTTTGGCTGTGCCAAAATTCAGTCCATTTGGGCTGATATTAGCCATTTGGTGCACAATAAACCTGATATCGGATAAATATACATATGGGTGATCTGTATCCCAATCTAATCAGATCTCGATAAAATTTGACAGAGTTATTTTTGAGCTCCATGTGAGGGTTTAAAACCCCAAATCGTATGAAACATATATGGGAGCTATAGCTATATCACTTTATTTGGACTGATATTAGCCATTTGGTGCACAATAAACCCGGAATTGGTTGAATGTATATTTGGGAGCTAATTGGGCTTGTCCCTGGGCCAAAACATTATTGTAAATTTAATTTTAATCTGATAATAAATGCATGGACAGACGGCCTGCATGCAAAAATCGACTCAGAAATTAATTCTATGAAAATCCTCAAAAGTAACTACTGGGTTGGCCATATTCGACGGACCTTTGGGCCCTTTGGCCCCATTCCAATCGACGAGGCTTGTCCGCAGGCAACATTCTTTGTGTCAATTGAATTTTGTACGGGAACAAATGCAAATCAATGTGAATAATCCGTTGTAAAGTGGACCGAGCCATGCCCAACTGCTGAGAACGGCGTTTTTGGGATGTTCTGGGGGACCTCTCAACACTGGCTCGTAAGGCAGCGATATTCTCGGCCGATCGCCTTGGTCGACTTTTATATGGCCTTACCAGTCGAAAATATTTCGTATAAACGCTTAATGGTGTTCTTAGAAGGCGCACTTCTCACATTTTTTAATGTTTTAAAAGCACGTTGAGTTTTCACAATTGACTTCTTCTGTTGAATGTAAATTTCAACTATTTCAGAGGGCTCGCGTGGCGTGTATTGGTTCATGCTAAAAATCTGCTTGGACTGACGCTTCAAACGCGGTATGTCATTAAGCGATGTCACATCTCTGTCAAATGTTATGGCGTTGCCAGATGGGTCCGTCGAATATGGGCAACCCTGCATGGGTCTATCTCGCCCACTATGCGAACTGCATAAAAATTCCATAAATATATGGAATCAAATAAGTATTTTGGTTTAAATTATTATTTGCTTGCTAGTATTTCGAATAGGGTATTTCATGGTCGATCTTGACGACACATTTACCCTTGGTTATATTTGTATATATATGTACATAGAGTATCAACATTTTGTCCTGAATTCTAATGCAAGGAAAATAATAGTGGCTTCACATTATGTTTATGCCTTTTTCTTTTCTTTTAATGTCTTATTTTTCTTGCATTCTTTATTTTTTTTAGTCTTAATATTATGTCGTTAACTTTTAAATATTCTAAATTAAGGTATGTCTTAGCACTGCTGCTGGTGTGAAAAGTTGGTATGTGTGAGTGTATATGAGTTTACATTTTCTTTAATATTCTTTTCATTACTCATTTCTGATTTAATTGAAAACAATTTTTATGGCAACATAAATTACAGAGAACCAGCGTTTAGATGGCTCCGCCTGCTATGCTGTGCATAGGCTTTTACAGATATTAAAATAACCCGTAAAAATTAATGCTTCATTTCAATTAAAATTACGACGTACTACGGTTTTTCTGTTTTGGTTTATGCGGTGTTATGCCTGATGAGCAATGAAATGACAAACCATTTTCTAAATTATGGCCTTTTAATTTCAAAACATTAAAGTAATGCAAATCGTAATAATTACATTTCTTTTAATTTTTTCTATCATTAACAGCATTTGTTTTTTTGTGTGTAACAACAACAAGCTGGAACAAGTTCTAATAATTGCTGCTAATATAATTGGTACATGCGGGGAATTTATATCACATCACGTTTTCATGTAAGAAATCGTGGTTAAGCGCTTTGGGTTTGCTAATAATAATAGCTTAGATACATTTATGTTAATTATTATATAACACTTTTTTGAGCATAAAAATATTGTTATATTGCGCCCCAACCATAATCATTATTAATCATTGCAGAAATTTTTAGGAATGTTTTTATAACTTCTGCCATAAATGTGAGAATAGGCTAACTACGCCTTTCGGTTTGCAGCAGCTCAAAAATTTGTCTGGAACATCCTAAAATAAATAAGTATGTTTTTGATCTTTTCAACGATATATTTCTTTCTGTGGCAGAATACCTTGACAGAAAGAAAGAAATCGTTGAAAAGATCAGAAACATACATAGATGGAAACAATTTTAGTTAGGCTTGGTCTTTATGTAATTTTTTATACCATCCACCATGCATAGTATGGAGGGTATATTAAGTTCGTCATTCCGTTTGTAACTCATCGAAATAATAATTTTAGACCCAACAAAGTATATATATTCTTGATCAGCGTAAAATTCTATTACCTGTCTGTCCGTCTATTGAAATCACATTACAGTCAAAACGAATTAAGATATGAAGCTAAAATTTTGCATAGATCTGTCTTTTGTCTGCAGGCAGATCGTGTTTAAAGGTGGGCTATATCGGTCCACCATATCGTATAGCCCCTATATAACGGTACTCCCGATATTCGGTATTTTGATGATTTTAACCACATTTTTCAATGGACTTTCCTGAAATTCCACACAAGGAGTTCTTTATGAGTAATTTATCCCCTTTATGAGTAATTTATCCTCCCATAAAACAGCACCTCCCGATATTCGGTATTTTGATGATTTAGCCACATTTTTCAATTGAATTGTCTGAAAATCCACACAAGGAGTTCCTTGTGAGTACTTTATGCCCTGGAAGAGAATTATTTATATCAGTCCACGATATCGTATAGTCCCCATATAAAGGTACCCCCCGATATTCAGTATTTTGATCATTTTTGCCACATTTTCCAATGGATTTGTCTGAAATTGTACACAACTAGTTCTTTGTCTGACAAAGAATTGACTATATAGGTCAACCATATCGTATTTTCCCCATATAACGATAACCCCCGATATTAGGTATTTTGATGACTTTAGCCACATTTTTCAATGGAATTGTCTAAAAGACCTTACAAGGAATTCCTTGTAAGTACTTTATTCTCTAAAAGAGGACTACGTTTTCGTATAGCCCCAATATAACGGTTTTCATTTGAGCGGTATTTTCCGGCGGATCTGTTTTTTTTTTGTTTTTGAATTGTTCATGTTATAAGTCATGTTTCTTCCAAATGGTGGAGGACATAAATAGTTCGGCCCGGCCGAACATAGCAGCTTTTTTACTTTTTTTTGCCAAATTTGGCATTTTATGTAAATTGAGATAGATGGCTAAAAGTTTGCACACATGTGTATTTTGCCAGTAAACAAGTTTGTAAAAAGGACCGACATGGTTTTCGTATAGCCCCATATAACGCTACCTTCCAATATTTGGTATTTTGATCTTTTTGGATATATTTTACCAGAATTGTTTCAAATTCCATATTTAAAGTTCGTAATAGGTACTACATCGTATGACATGTTATTGTCTTCGTATAGTCCCCATATAACGGTACATCCTAATATTCGGTATTCAGATAATTTGCCGGAATTGTTTAAAATTTTTTATTTAAAAAAATTATAACAAACAAGTTAGCAAAGGCTATAGTCGTACGGGGCCGACCATGTGACACCTTACAACACTTCAATATGTTCAAAGTCCCCTTATGTCCGATATTGGAAATTTTCGTTTTTGAAATAATGTCAACGAGCCCTGCCCAGATATTACCCTTAGGTTTCTGACACAGGGAATTTGGTCAATATTTGTTAGGTATTCAAAACAATTTCACACGAAGTTTTGTTAGTTATTGGGATCTAAATGACGTTTACCTACATAGGCCTTGTTTTCCATAAGTCATTGCCATATTAAAATTCGAAACTTGAAATAAACGGTGAATAATGTAGCTAAACACATCAAAATATCGTTATAGGGAGGTTCCGTTATATCGGAGCTGTGCGAAGACCTGGACCAGCATAGACAATTTTCTGTCACAGGCTATAGCATCCATTACGAACGTCAAATACGACATCTCAAAAAATTTCGGTGGGTATTGTACCTACCGAATATAGGGAGGTACTGATATATGGGGCCTATACGAAGACCTGTACCTGCATAGACAATTTTCTGTCACAAACTGTAGTTTCCATTAGGAACTCTAAATACATAATTTGAAACAATTCCGTTTAATAATAACGCTAAAATCATCAAAATACCGAATTTTGGGAGGTACCGTTCTATGGGGGCTATACGAAGACGTAGACCTGCACAGACAATTTTCTGTCTTAGGCTGTAGTATCCATTTCGAACTTCAAATACCAAATTTGAAACAATTCCGGTGAATAATGTCGCTAAAATCATCAAAATATCGAATATCGGGAGGTACCGTCATATGGGGGCTATATGAAAACGTGGTCCTACATGGCCCATTTACAAACTTAAACTGCCTACTGAAAAAGTAAACACGTGTGCAAAATTTTAGCCTTCTATCTCAATTCGTTCGAAAGATAGCGTGATTACAACAGACAGATAGACAGATAGGCATGGGTAAATCGACTTAGAATTTTACGCTGATCAAGAATATATACATTTTGTTGGATCTGACATGAGTATTTCGAAGAGTTACAAACGAAATGACAAAGTTAATACACCCTCCATAGTATGGTGGAGGGTATAAAAATTCGTGAGGCTCGGCTAAAAATTGCGACATATATATAATACCCTCAAAATGTAGTGTTGAGTGGTGTAAAAATTAAAAAAAATACAATTCAAAATTATAAGTTAAATTGAAAAAGTCTCATGCGATAAAAAATATGTCAAAAATTAAAAAAATGAAGCAAAAGATATTCCCTTTTTGATTATTGGCATATTTTTTCGCGATTTTCTTAGATTTTATCCTTTCTGGCAAGAGACCATTCCGAATTGATGGGAATTGTGAAAATCGGCCCAGCAGAGTTAATAAGATCTTTTTCTTTTACATACATATTGTACCTATTTTGATACATATCCGATTTCTTGGCTATCATCATCACTGTAATGGTTAGAGGTGATCTTTTAATGTATTTCTGAGTTGGCTGGGATTAAAAATATTCCTAGTTTCTTACATAAAATTTAAATTTTCCTATTTTCTTACATAAAATTTTGTCTGATGGCCGCCCAAATTGGTAGGCTTCTGCCCAGTACTAAACTTTAACCCTATTGCGTCGATTGGTTTATAATTGTGGCCTATAGAGCAACTGCAAAATCAGGAAAATTTTCAGTTTTTGGTCCATTTCAACCTAACCATTTTGCAAACGCCTCCATTTTCAATTTCGTGAGGATCCGCCATAATTGCGACCTGTAGCTTGATTACAAATTAAAATAGACAGACGAACGGACGGACTTACTTAGCTAGATCGACTCAGCTCGACGAGATAAGAAGATCCATACATACTTTCCTATGTGGGAACCAATATCGAGGTGTTACATAATTTTTGGCCCGATCAAAATTATAATACCCCCAACACACAGTGTTGTAGGGTATACAAATTATTAGTAGTCAAAATCTTAACGAGAGGAAGTTGACTGAAATATCTATTAAGTCTATGGTTAACAGAAGTATTGAGATACACAAAGTTTTATAAAAATCGCTGACTTATTTTGCATGTTTTAAGAGTTATAGTTATTCAAAATTTTGACCTCTTGTGAGGAAGGTAACAGAAGGAGTGGACCGATATATTCCATATTCACGCCAGAAGGAGGGGTCGATATATACAATCTTCACAGCAAATCCTGTATTAATAAAAATATTGGGTGTGTAAAATCTGAAGACAATCGGATGTTTATTTCGCATTTCATGAGTGATGTAATTGTGGGGGAGGTGCCAGAAGGAGTGTTCCTCTATATTCCAACTACAAACCAGCCAAACAGACAGACCGACTGAAATGGATTTGGTCCAAAGACACCTTGGGTCTAAAATCTTTATTTTAATAAAGCGCGTTTTGGCCGTATCTGAAGCTATATTGCCGAGGATATAAAAATAAAGCCCATAAAGGAATAATAATTTTCACAGGAATATTTAATATACATTTTATTCGCTGAAGATCTTTAAAGATCTGGAAACCATCATATATTCCATGTCATTCTTGTATATTTATCAAACCAAAAAAAAACACTTCCTTGTTCTATTAACTTTAGCTTAGTTCTTCTTGGAATTATTAATGAGTCTCATAGACAACATTCACCCATAACAATATTGACTTCGTATAACTTACGTAGCAACATAAGTGACGTACAATTCATTTATAACGTTTTTCAATTCTAATCTCAAATAATATCCATAATTAAAAGATCTGAAAAAAAAAGAATCGTGCATCTGGGAAAATATCACAATTCAATCAAGGTGTGTAAAAATAGATTGGATAAAAATAATGCAACCAATTCCAATGATACTTTGCGACATAACCAAGGCGAATAGGATTCATTGTGGCTGATTTCAATGTTCGTTCAATTGTTTCGCTGCTGCCCTGGCTTTGTTCGTTTGAAATATGTTAAGACCCAAGTGTTACGAATTACAAACATAAATACCCACAGATGCGTACACGTCGTCTTTGACATGGTATAAAGTTGACCGGGTAACTGAGTGAAGGCTTAGCTGAATCAAGCATTGTATGGGTGTTCAATTTATGTGACGTCTATACATTTGTTCTTCCAACTATACAGCACTACTCTATCTTTATTCTACCTTTTTTCATTGTTTAATTAACATATTGTTAGAACATTTTATGTGATTTTGTTGTTGTTTTTTTTATTACACATAAGCAATCTTTCGAACAAAATCAAAGTGGAAAAAACTTGCCATTTAAGCAGCTGCATAAAAGCAAAAAAACTCGTTAGGTTTAGCAAAATGTTGTTTTGAATAACCCAACATAAATTCCATTAAAAAAATAAACAATTATTTTTATAAGAAATTATAATGAACTACTTTCTTTAGTTCTTAAGTTTCATTGACATTTTTTTAAGATATTAGGTCAAATGCAGATTTATTTGTATCGTCGATGTTATATCCATATTTAAAAATTATTTAAAAACATACATTTAAAATTTAACTTTTAATGCTATTCAATAACCAAAAAGTTTGCTGGGTAAACTGTGTATCTATATGTTGGCGTGTGTACAACACCTCAAGCAGTTTAACTAATTCCAAACAACGAGTCAAAGTCAATATTGTTTGCCATTTGTATTTCATTTGATTTTAGCCAACAATCGATATCTGTCTTATTCAGTGTTTTTTGTTCTTCAATTCTCGTGTGTGAGCAGCGTTTATAGAACAAGGCGCACAAGAATAAAATGAATTCAATATTCTCTTAATGAGCCAGAATACCATATTTTTTTCAATTTTGGAATTTCCATAGTGATCTAATTTGTCACACAAATATCATTCGTAAAGATTTTTATTGTAATTTTGGATTTTTTGATTAATTGTTTGCAGAGAGGTGATTTGATTTAACACCTATTTATGGTCACATAAAATTGATTGAGGATTTTGAGTATAATGTGTATACTGTTTGGGTGTTTCATGTAGTATCGGATATTTGAGTGATATACAAAGTGAAATATATATTTAATTCAGATTTAAACTCCTGGATTTTATTATCTAAGGCTTGTAAACATGTTGCTAAAATAATTGCTAAAATACCGACTGTACATCAACTGCATTGTGAAGGGCTACAGAAGGGGTACTTTAGTTTTTATTATACCCTCCACCTTGAAAAGGAGGGTTTGTAACATCCCTAAATATTCGTCGTAGACCGCATAAAATGTATATATTCATGATCAGTATAAAATTCTAAGTCGATTTAACGATTTCCGTCTGTCTGTCTGTCCGTCTGTTGTAATCACTGTACGACCCACATTATTTGACGTAGAAAATTTGGCAGAACAATTTTTATTTTGTCTTGGATCGTTGGTATTGAAAATGAGATATATCGCTTCACGTTTTGGTATAGCCGCCATATAACGATGCCTCCCGGTGTTCGGTATTCGGAATGCTAGTCGGTGGTGTAATATTATATGTAAGTCCCGATATTCGGTATTTTTATGGCTTTAGCCACATTTTTCCACGGGTTTGTCTAAAAATTTGTAACTTGTAGGTCATAATGTTTTTGTATAGCCCCCATATAACGGTACCTCCCGATTTTTGCACATTTTTCACGTATTTGTCTAAAAATTTGCATTTTCTATTCACAATGGGTTCTAGTTCCGGTGGCGAAACATTGTATGTACAGGTCCACGTTTTTATATAGCCCCCATATAACGGTTCCTCACGATTTTTCGTATTTTGATAATTTTTGCCACTTTTTTCCACATATTTGACTAAAAATGGGTATTTGTAGTTCGTAATGGGTTCTAGCACTGGTGGCGGAACATAGTTTTTATAGGTCCACGTTTTGGTAAGGCCCCCTTATAACGTTACCCACCGTTATTCGGTATTTTGTTAATCCTAGTCACATTTACCCACCAAATTGGTTCAAATTTGGTATTTAAGAAGATTTGGTAGATGTCAATAGAGTTTAAACTGTCTATAGAGGTAAAGTTTAAATTGTCTATAGAGGTTACCGTTTTGGTTATGGCCCCCATACAACGGCCTCACCCACTTTATGGTTTTTTGAAAAGTTTAACAGTATTATTCAAACGTCCTAACTGGTATTTGTAGTTTAAAGTGGAAAACGTTTGAATTCAGATACTTTTTTATAAAAGTGGTGAAGGGTATAAAAAGTTCGGCCCGGCCGAACTTAATGTTTTTTTACGGCACATATTTTTAAATGCATTTTTTCAATAATATTAATTGTAATTTGGCATTTCAGGTACTAAGAATATATAAAGCTTGACGGTAGAAAACTAATGAAAATTTGAGCTTCGAAACATGTTTTAAGGTCGGCTCACATGTGGCGACCGGGTATAGCGTCGAGATTCGCACGAATTTAACAATTCTTTAAAAAATGTCTATAAATGTGACAAAAGCAAATATTTTTGAGTTTTACTTTGTTAAGGGGGAGATTTTATTATTTTTGATTGATTTTGATTTGATTACTTATTTTTGATTAGGTCGACCTTAATGACGACCTTGAACTTGCAATGAAAAGGAAAGCCATATACTCAAATACTCACCACTATGCGGGTCGCTTCGTTTTTAAAAGCCTTCTGTAGGAATGAGATCGTACGTTAATATTTTAACATCAACACTTCAAATAAGTATTTAAGATTAACCAAAAATTAAAGCACGCATTTATTAAACTATTGTCTCTTTTTTATTTTTAGGTAAAATTCCATTTCGTTTATTGTAACTGTAAGTACTCCAATGGGGAATTTATGTGTTTTTTTATACCCTCCACCATACTGTGGATGATATATAACCTCAGTAGATGGGTTAAGTTAGTATTTTGACAATTTAGATAGCATTTTCTAACAAAATTGTTTAAAATTCGGTATTTAGAGTTTTTAACGGGTTCTAACTCCTGTAACGATGTTTTGTCTATATAAATACGTCTATTGGTACCTCCCGATATTCGGTATTTTAGGAATAAAAGCTACAATTGAAAATTGATTTGTTGAAAATTCGGTATATAGATTACATAATGGGCTCTACCTCTTGAGGAAACAAATTGTCTTTAAAGGTGCAAGAAGGCAATTAGCAAAAACTAAAAAATCAAAATTACCTTATTTTGAAAGCAATTCATGGCTGAAATCTTAAAAATACCAAAAAACTTGAGGTACCATTAAATGGGGTCTATACCAGTAAGTGGACTTTTTTTCAATAACGAAAATGAAATATATATGCCATAGTAGGGCAGGCTGATTCAATTCGAAAAACATAACTCTGAACATAGGCTATTTTAACTTCAATTTTATAAATAAAAAATGCAAGAAGTTTTTTTTTTGGAAATTTCTAGACATTATTTTAATTTGATGAAAAAATCACGGGTTCTTACACCTGTGACGAAGTTTTGTCTTTATAGGCCCATCTATCAGTACCTCCCTATATTCGGTATAGTATATATTCGGTATGAAAATGGAATTGTTGAAAATTCGACAATTCAGATCACTTTTTCAAACGAACTTGTTTACAGATCGGTATTTAGAGATGTAACGGGATATACGGCATTTGGGCATTTTAAGTGACATTTTCAAACGGAATTGTTTTAAATTCGGTACTTAGGGTTCGTAATGGGCTCTGCCTCATGTGTCATATTATTGTCTACATATGTTAACTTTTAACTATAGTCCCGCACGTTTTGGTACTTCCCGACAGCTGTTAAAATTATTCCAGTGACAGCTCATTATATTGTTTGCAAGCGTTCAAAAGCGTTTTGGTGAGAATTTTTCAAAAAAAAAATATAAAAAACTTCAAAATAAAACCAGTAAGGAAAGTTCAAAAGTCGGGCGGGGCCGACTATATGATACCCTACACCACTATGCATATTTAGTAGAGCTCTCGTAAAAAGGTTTATACAGGGCATTTCAGAGCTCTATGAGATATTTGGTACAAAATCAAAATCTATCTAATTCTGTCGTGCATTTTACGAACTATAGCTATCTCTGAACCGGGTTTCTCCAAATTTTACGTATTAGCTTCTAGACTGGTGATTTGGGCTGATATTGACCATTTAGTGCACATTTAACCCGAAATCGGATGAAGATATATATGAGAGCTATATCCAAATCTAAACCGATTTCGATAAAATTTAAAACAGCTATTCCTGTGCTCCATCTAATACCTGGTACCAAATATCACGGTTGTGGAGTGAATATTACGAATGTATGGGACTAAAACTCTAAATCGGATGAAACATATATATGGTTGCTATATCTATATCTGAACCGATTTTCACTAAATTTGATATACTTGCTTTTAGGCTGAATTTGGTCCGATGTACTAAAATTCAGTCCATTTGGACTTATATCGGCCATTTGGTGCACAATTAACATGAAATCGGATGAATATATATATGGGAGCTATATCCAAATCTGAACCGATTTCGATAAAATTACAAACAGCTATTTCTGGGCTGTATCTTATATCTGGTACCAAATATCATTCTTGTGGAGTGCATATTACGAATGTAAGAGGCTTAAACACCAAATCGGATGAAAGATATATATGGGAGCTATAGCTATATCTGAACCGATTTTCTCCAAATTTGATATACTTGCTTCTAGGCTGAACTCGGTTGGGTGTGCCAAAATTCAGGTAATTTGGACTGATAGTGGACATTTGGTGCACATTTAACCCGAAATCGGATGAAGATATATATGGGAGCTATAGCTGTTTCTGAACCGATTTTCTCCAAATTTGTTGTATTTGCTTTAAGGATAATCTCGGTCACATGTGCCAAAATTTGGGCCATTTGGGCTGATATTGGCAATTTGGTGGTCAATTAACCCGAAATCGGATGAAGATATATATGGGAGCTATATCCAAATCTGAACCGATTTCGATAAAAATTTAAAACAGCTATTTCTGTGCTCCATCTAATACCTGGTACCAAATATCACGGTTGTGGAGTGCATAGTAGGAATGTGAGGGACTTAAAGATCAAATCGGATGAAAGATATATATGGGAGCTATAGCTATATCTGAACCGATTTTCTCCAAATTTGATATACTTGCTTCTAGGCCGAACTCGGTTGGGTGTGCCAAAATTCAGGTAATTTGGACTGATAGTGGACATTTGGTGCACATTTAACCCGAAATCGGATGAAGATATATATGGGAGCTATATCTAAATTTGATCCGATTCTCACCAATTTCAATAGGGTTCGTCCTTGGGCCAAACATACATTGTTTGGAAAATTTCATCTCAATCGGATAATAAATGCGACCTGCATTTTGTTCACAAGAATACATGGACAGACGGACGGACGGACGGACGGACGGACGGACAGACGGACTGACATGCATAAATCGACTCAGAAAGTGATTCTATGAAGGTTCTCAAAAGTAACTAGGGGTCTATCTCGTTTCCTTCTCCATGTTACAAACAAATGCACAAAGACATAATACCCTTACCACTATGTGGTGTAGGGTATAAAAGTTATTCCTGATGGAATTCAAGCGTGATGGTGTGATTTCTCTAAATTTGGTTGGAAAACCACAAGTGGCTATCATTAGAGCACTCCAGCTTAAAAATGTCAATAAATCTTTTGTGTCTAGTACCATCGCTCGTTACCATGATACTGGTAGCGTAGCCAGACGTCAAGGAAGTGGACGGAAGAACACAGCAACATCAGCAGAAATGCTCGTGTGCTCAACGTATCGCAATATTCCATTCGGCAAATATTGAAAAATGAGTTCGGGCCCATTGAAATTCCAAAAAGTGCAAGAACTTACACCGCAACAGGAAGAAAATAGACTCAAAAGAGCTAAAGAGTTGCTTCGCTTGGCCGAATGTGGTGAACTGCCGAATTTGGTTACCTCCGATGAGAAAACATTCGTGGTTCAGCAGTTTGTAAACAAACAAAATGAGCGTGTTTACTTGCCAAAGAGGTCAACTGAAAATGTGCACCTTCGGTTGGCCACCAGAACACAAGCGCCGACCATGGTGATGGTGTGGGCCGCCATAACAGCCGATGGTCGCTCTCCGCTCGTATTAATATACCGTGTCATGAGCATAAATGAATAATATTACCGCGAAAATATTCTGGAGGTTGTATTAAAGTCTTGGGCACGTAAACATTTTGTCCGCAGACCTTGGACATTCCAACAGGATTCAGCACTATCGCACTCAGCCCTCGCCACCTAAGAATGGTTACAAAATGAGATTCCTCGCTTTATTTCCAGCGCACAATGGCCGCCAAAATCTCCGAATGCCAATCCGTTGGACTATTGTGTCTGGAGTGTTTTAGAAAGAAAGGTTGGCAGTAAAAAATACCAAAATGTCGATCGCCTTAAGCAAGCGCTTCGCCGGGAGTGGGCCAAAACACAGCAGAGTAACATTCGTGCAACGTGTGACGGTTTCATTGCCGTTTAAAGGCCATAATTCGTGCCAAAGGTGACCAATACGAACAAATCTAAACTTATTCTAAAATGTGATGCTATTTCCGACATTTTTTGCTTTCATTCAATAAAATTTAAAAAAAAATGCAAAACTTATGCCGTTTGACTTTGTTGCGGTTTTTTTTATCTCACATTGTATTTCACCTTGATTTTGTGTTGATAAAATATTGGGCGGAGCCGTATTTCAAAATAAACGATTCCTCATTTCGCGTTTTATGAGCTTCGTGTTTATTCTAAAAGTTGATCCCTTTGAGGATCAACCAGAAGGAGTAGAAGTTTGATAATAGTATTACGATGTACCAAGTTTGGACCAAATCGGATAGTTTCTTCAAGAGTTATCGTGCCCATCAGTCAGACAGACGGACGGGCTGAAGGGCACCCCTAAATTAGCTCCAAATGTCCTGAAACGGATTTTTCCAAAGAGACTTAATGATGTATATCCTCTGTAACCCTATGTCTGAGAGTATAAAAATTAATATATCATAAGGAGTATACAATTAGATTTAATCTACCTACAATGGACGTTGCCTTGCTGGCTATACCCTCAAATCTCTCCAATCTTTCCACATGCCAATATCCCTACCGAGATTAGATCTACAGTGAAAATTTATCTAGTCACTTCCTCATGTTCCAAATATCTGATGTTCATACATTCCTAAACCTATTTCACATATTAGAAAGATTTTTAATGAATTCAAGAAGTGTAGCCGAATTGGTCGAAACTTAGATTATGGTTGATCATATGTATTGACAATACTCGTATCTTTCCCTTATCTAAATGGTACAATTTTTCGAAATACTGATGTGAAAAATGTTATGAGTGAACATATTCGTCCGCATTCTGATAACTTTCAAATAATTATTTAAAGTTTTGTCCTAATTTAGTCATATGTACATTTCGCCAGGGAAGCAGGAAGAGAACCGAAAAATAGATCTTCATCTAGAAATAAAGAACTTATTTTGGGAGATTTGGTTGTTAGTAGGAGTACAAATGCCAGCAAAACTTATTATCGGTATCACCTGAATTGTAACATCTGGGGTGATGATAAGGTTTTCATCACTTTTTTCACTTTTTTGTGCTATTATCCATAACCATACTTTAATTTTTCCAACTACCTACACCATGACCCTAGGTTGCTGCGCTGTGTCACGTTTTATATTAAGAGCTCCACAAAGTCTCATCCAATAATTGAAATAAACCTCATTAAATTACCAATCTCTACAAAATTTCTTCGAAAATTGCTTATGAATAAATCGAACAAGTTTTGAGTAATTTTCAAATACCAAACATTAATAGATTGAAAAACGTTCTGTGTGTGGGAAAACCCATGACTTGTTGAATGAAACTATTTTCTTAGTGGCTCAAATCTATTTATAGCAAGAAAGTAATTGCATCGTTTACTACGAACGTTTGGGGAGGGTATTTAAAAATAAACAAACGAAACAACTACTACGTGTCTATAGTAAGAGGAGGAAAAAACCCTTAGCCAATATTTCAGGGCAAGAGGGGAGCCGTTACCACCACCCTTATCGTATTTACCAGCCCCATGCATACATTAAAGCGATATCTGTCTGCATGTATGTGTATAAATTCTACACCAACAACAAAAACTTTCATAAAAACCCATAAAAATCGTTTAAAAACCAGTTTGAAAAGATCTACAATTATTACCAGCCACAGACTCAGTCAGGCTGACAAACCCGCCATCAACTTTTAAGAACACAATAAAAAGCTTTCATAATTTACCCATGAGGGGGGATGGAGAAAACGAATACAATATTATTGTGAGGTAATAAATTTTATTTGATGTCAGAATGTTTGTTGATCTTTCATTTACAATCATCAGAAAATAGCAAAAAAAAAGTAAAAATAAAAACACAACAGTCATTATACTTTTTGGTATTACCAGCTATCAGACAGGTATTTTTCATAAAAACTACATTTTGATTAAAATTCACATATATCAGGTGTAAACATTTGTTCAGAGATACAGATGGGACTTGGGAGACATTTATTCTAAAATGCCGAAAATATAAGTCGATTCGAATACGTCAATGTGTAGCAAGGGAATAAAAATTGTACAAAACTCTTTTTTAACAAAGAACTTACAAACGATACCAAAATGTGGGCCTATTTTAGAACAATTAAAAGAAGATTCGATTGAGTTCCTTTAATCACCAAAAAACTTACAAACTGTATGACAAATTGTTAAATGGTTAAAAATATAAACTTTTAGCAGAAATTTAACATTTAAAAAAAAATTAAGAAGGACATGTAAAATTCGGCCTGGCGAAAGTTCCTTATACCTTTATTTAATGGTTATTGAAAACTTTGACCCTTTGTTGGGGAGGAAACAAAAAGAGTGTACCGATATATCACGTCTTCGCAGTAGATCTTGTGTTAGTAGAAATAATAGGATGTGTGAAATATATAGAAAACCGGATGTTTTTTCTTTTTTTTTTTTTTGGAATTTTCCGATTGTTTTGGTTATTCAAAACTTTGACCCTTTGTGGGGGAGGTACAAGAAGGAATCGTCTAATTTCTACCATCTTTAGATCACATCTTCTGTCGATGGAAATATTAAGTCGTATCACGTCTGAGAGGAATGGAATGTTAATTTCGCTTTTAACGATCTTAATGGATATTCAAAATTTTGACCGTTTTTGGGGGAGGTATCAGGCCTTGGGTTAATAAAAATATTGTGATGTGTGTTATTTTAACACAATCGGACTCTTAAATCATATTTTAGAATAGTTAGAAGTATACAAAATTTTGACCCTTTGTGGGGGAGGTACTTGATGGAGTGCAACGATATTGTCCATTTTCACACCTCTCCTAGCGCTGTTGCAAGTATTAGGATTTGCAAAGTTGGAGTAAAATCGGATTATCCTTTCTCTTTCTATGAAGGATTTTTTTTTTTTGTTTTTTGAAAATTTCCACCTTTCGTGTGGCGGTACCAGAAGGAGTGGCCCGATATGGCCCATCTCCAAACTCGATCGATCTATATTAGGAAATTTGGAAAAAATATGAGAGATATATGTATATGAAGGTACCAGAAGAGGTGGACCAATACACAGGATGAGATGAAAAAACTGCAACGAAATTCGGACTGCTGTCATTTCTAAGCCACTCCAATAGCTGTTAAAATTATTCCAGCAATAGCTCATTATATTGTTTACAAGCGTACAAAAGCATTTTGGTGAAAATTTTTCAAAAAAAAATTATTTGGCTAGAAAACCACAAGTGGCTATCGTTAGAGCCAGTATTTAAAAGTGAATAAATCTTTTGTGTCTCGTACCATCGCTCGTTACCGTTAGGGTAGCCCTACGTCAAGGAAGTGGACGGAAGAAAACAGCAACATCAGCAGAAATGGTTCGAAAAGTAAAGAAGCAACTTGATCGAAAACCCGCGTCGCAGTGGCCGCAATATTCCATTCGACAAATCTTGAAAAATGAGCTCAAGGTAAAGCCATTGAAATCCCAAAAAGTGCAAGAACTTATACCGCAACAGAAAGAAAATAGACTCAAAAGAGCTAAACAGTTGCTTCGTTTGGCCGAAAGTGGTGAAGTGAACTGCCGAATTTGGTTTTCTCGGATGAGAAAACATTCGCTGTCCAGCAGTTTGTAAACAAACAAAACGAGAGGTCTCTGCTCGTATTAATCGACCGTGACATGAGAATAAATGCCGAATATTACCGCGATAATATTTTGGAGAGTGTATTAAAGCCTTGGGCACGCAAACATTTAGGCCGCAGACCTTGGACGTTCCAACAGGACTCAGCATCATCGCACTCAGCACTCAGCACGCACCACCCAAGAATGGTTGCAAAATGAGCTTCCTCGCTTCATTTCCAGCTCACAATGGCCACCAAAATCTCCGGAAACCAATCCGTTGGACAATTGTGTCTTGAGTATTTTGGAAAGCAAGGTTGGCACTAAAAAATACGAAAGTGTGGATCACCTTAAGCAAGTCGTCTTCGTCAGCAATAGGCCAAAATACCGCAGAGCAACATTCGGGCAGCATGTGACGGTTTCATTGGCCGTTTGAAGGTCATAATTCGTGCCAAAGGTGAATCGGTGGGTATCGTTGCATGTGTGCTATAGGAAAACGTGCACCTAAATATTCAACGTTCTGCTTCCGGAGATAAAACCCATTATGAACTATATATATACCAATTTTTAGACAAATCCGTGGAAAAATGTGGCAAAAATCATCAATATACTGAATATCCGGAGGTACCATTATGTGGGGGCTATACAAAAACGTGGACTTATACATACAATGTTCCGCCAAAAAAATACAAATTTTTAAACAAATCCGTTGAAAATGTGCAAAAATCAAATCGTTATATGGGGGCTATACGAAAATGTGGACTTATATATACAATGTTCCGACACCGAAGCTAGAACCCATTATGACCTACATATACCATTTTTAGACAAATTCGTGAAAAAATGTGTGGCAAAAATCATCAAAACACCGAATATCGAGAGGTACCGTTAGATGGCGGCTATACAAAAACCTGGACCTATGCATACAATGTTTTGCCACCGGAGCTAGAACCCATTTTGACCTACAAATAACATTTTTTGAACAAATCCATGGAAGAATGTGGCAAAAATTATCAAAACACTGAATATCGGGAGGTACCTTTATATGGCGGCTATACCAAAACGTCGAACCGCCATCCGAGCTAAAGTCCATTATGAGCTCCAAATACCAATTTTTAAAAAAAATTGTAGACCTACCCATTTTCCATTTTCAGGTAGATTGACCGATATAAACCAATCGACTTATAATTTTATGTCGATGAAAAATACATGCTGTGGAAATGAGCTATGTTTTCTTTCTCTTTCTCTAAACAAAATTATCATGGTGTTAATATAAAATGTTTACCCTAATGACTTACATTTTCCCCAACCATAATTAATGAATTATAAAAATAACTGACAATTAAATCTATTGTAGATCACATTAGTTAAAAGGGTTTTTTTTTCACTGGCTTAACACTCACCCAACTTGTTTGGGATTTTCATTTATTGCTAATGTTCTCATCTAATTTAAAACAAACCGTCACAGACGTAAATGTGAGTTTTTTGTTTCTGTGTCAACTACGCCAGAGATACGGTAAGTAACCTTTTCAGCATCCATAACGTCATCAATCGGGGCTTTTGTTTTGCTAGCTACATTGTACACAAATTGTTTTTGTTGTTGTCGTAGTTTGTTGGGTTTTTGTCTCTATTTTGCAATTTTATTAGGGTTTTTTCCTTCACAATGCCATGTTCTAGCAGCTAAAGTGTGGGTCCGAGAGGCCGATCGGCGTGAGCAGGCAAGCTGACTGACAACATGGTTAGTTCTTGATTGGCCAGCTGTAAAATCCAAAGTTTGAAGCTAGTAAAAGCTTGATAAATGTTAGCCTTCATATTTATTAGTTTAGTTTGTTTTTGCCGGTTAAGCGTGTAACATAACGAACAATTTCAAGAGTAAAAATAAAATGTAAAAATAATATCGATTTTAATTGGTGATCGTAACGAACAAAAAAATCAAATTATTGTGATACCAAAAGTTATTATTTAAGTTCAAATAGTTTCTATATCAAAGGTGATAAATATATTTATATTGTTAACAAAAATATATATACGAATGTCGAAAAGAAACGTTAAAAGTAAATGTAGCGAAATAACTTTTGAAAATGTTTCGGGGTTGTGGTTTCCATATTGTATAAGAGGTCAATGATTTGTAGAGTTTTGGTTTGGCGCTTTGTTAGTTCTTTTTAATTTTCAATAACATATTGACTAACGTCACTTCTTGCTACTCATTTTGGTAAGTAATGAATATTTGTTTTTTTTTATACCCTACACCACAAGGTGGTCAGGGTATTATGTCTTTGTGCATTTGTTTGTAACAGGCAGAAGGAAACGAGATAGACCCATAGTTCCTTTTGATGATCTGCATAGAATCACATTCTGAGTCGATTTATGCATGTCCATCCGTCCGTCCGTCTGTCCATGTATTTTTGTAAACAAAGTACAGGTCGCATTTATTGCCCGATCCAGATGAAATTTTGCAAAGGTCTTTTGTTTGGCCTAAGGACGAACCCTATTGAAATTGGAGATAATCGGTCAAAATTTGGATATAGCTCCCATATATATCTTCGTCCGATTTGACTTTTATTGTGCACCAAACGTGTAATATCAGCCCGAATTGTATGGAATTTTGCACATACACCCATATTAGGCCTGAAAATATGTATGCCAAATTTGATCGAAATCGGTTCAGATATAGCTATAGCTCCCATATATATTGTTCATCCGATTTGTTATTTTTGTCCTCCGCAGCCGTAATATGCACTATGCAACAACAATATTTGGGGAAATATATCAAATACAGCTCAGAAATACATTTGCTAAATTTTATCGAGATCGGTTCAGATTTGGATATAGCTCCCATATATAACATCGTCCGATTTACCTTTTATTGTGCACCAAACGTCTAATATTTGTCCAAATGGGATGGAATTTGGCACTTACGACCGAATTGAGTCTAGTAGCTAGTATGTCAAATTTGGTTCAGATCGGTTCAGATATAGTTATAGCTTCCATATATATTATTCATCCGATTTGTTATATTTGGTACCCACAACCGTAATATGCACTCTGTAACAACGATATTCAGGGAAATATATCAAATACAGCTCAGAAATATCGTTGCCAAAGTTTATCGAGATCGGTTCAGATTTGGATATAACTCCCATATATATCTTTATCCGATTTCAAATTAATTGTGCACCAAATGGGCAATACAATTCCGAATTTAGTCCTTTGAACTTTAAATTATAATTATAATCATAGCGTGTATGATTGAATTCTCCCATAGAAACTTTTAATTGTTATGTGGAGCTCTACTTAATTAGCAAAGTGGTGTAGGGTATCATAAAGTCGGCGCCGCCCGACTTTAAGACTTTCTTTACTGGTTTCTTCTTCTTCAATTGAAATAATGAATTGCAAAACTAAATTGGTTAAAAATATTCAAGTAGTGGTGGGAGAAAAACAAAATTACTAGTAGAGTAAAAAATCTGAATGGGAAATATTCAAAAGTTTCAATCTGTATATAATCAATTTTTCATTTCATCCGGAACTCTTTAAATTTTTAATTTCTTTAATCCGAATCAGTGTGTTGTTTAAATTTCTTCTATAAAAAAAACAGCAGAATATGAAACAGAAGTAAAATCTTTTGGTAATTCTCGGATTAGAACTCCTCGGAATCCATGCATTTTAGGTGTATAATGTCTTCAGCTATACAGGGTGACATAAAAAACTGCAACAAAGTCAAACGCCATAATTTTTATATATTTTTTTTTAAATTTTATTGAATGAAAGAAAGAAATGTCGGAAATAGTATCAAATTGTAGTATAAGTTTAGATTTGTTCGAATTGGTCACATTTGGCATGAATTATGGCCTTCAAACGGCCAATGAAACCGTCACACGTTACCCGAATATTGCTCTGCGGTATTTTGACCCATTCCCCGCAAAGCGCTTGTGCCAACCTTGCTTTCCAAAATACTCCGGAGACAATAGTCCAACGGATTGGTAACCGAAGATTTTGGTGGTCGTTGTGCGCTGGAAATGAAGCGAGGAACCTCATTTTGTAACCATTCTTGGGTGGTGCTTGCTAACTGCGATGGTGCTGAGTCCTGTTGGAATGTCCAAGGTCTGCGGCCAAAATGTGTGCGTGACCAAGGCTTTAATATACCCTCCAGAATATTTTTTCCATAATATTTGACATTTATTTTGATGCCACGGTCGATTAATACGAGCGGAGAACGACCATCGGCTCTTATGGCGGCCCACACCATCACCATGACCGGCGCTTAAATTCTGGTGGCCAACCGAAGGTGCACATTTTCAGCTGACCTCTTTTTGTAAGTTCTTGCACTTTTTGGAATTTCAATGGCTCTACCCCGAGCTCATTTTTCAATATTTGCCTAATAAAACATTGCGATATGCTTAGCTCAGGAGCCTTTTTCGGCCAATCGCTTCTTTACTTTTCGAACAACTTTTGCTAACGAAGCTGTTTTCTTCCGTCCACTTCCTTGAGGTCGGGCTACGCTACCAGTACCACGGTAACGAACGATGGTACGAGACACAAAAGATTTATTCATACTTAAATGCTGGAGTGCTCTGACGATATCCACTTGTGGTTTTCCAGTCAAATATAAAGAAATTACACTATCACCCTTGAATTCGATCACGAATAACTTTCTTCTGTAAAATCCTCACCAAAATGCTTTAGTACGCTTGTAACCAATATAATGAGCTGTCACTGGAATACTTTTAACAGCTGTTGGACGAGTGGCTTAAAAATG
This sequence comes from Musca domestica, assembly GCF_030504385.1. Taxonomy (NCBI): domain Eukaryota; kingdom Metazoa; phylum Arthropoda; class Insecta; order Diptera; family Muscidae; genus Musca; species Musca domestica. The sequence goes on along the minus strand of NW_026712328.1, from coordinate 24,996,687 downwards.
ACAGCAGTCTGAAATCGGTTGCAGTTTTTTCATCTCTCCCTGCATTAATTATTCTAACAAATTGGAAAATACTTAAACTAATAATAATATTACCAAATAGTATTAACTGATTTGCTCATCTTCTTCCCTCAACCATTTACACCATTTGCATCTATATCTAAATCTGAACTGATCTTGATGAAATTTGGTAAATGTATTTCTGGGGTGTATCTGATTTAAAATATAATTGTTGTGCAGTGCATATTACTCCACATTAAACCCCAAATCGGATGAAACGTATATATGGGAGCTATAGCTTTATCTGAACCAAATTTGAAGTACATGCATCTGGGCTGAATTCGATCGGATGTGCCGAAACCTATCCCATTTGGACGAATATTACACATATAGTGCGCAATAAAATTGAAATCGGACGAAAATATATATGGAAGCTATATCTAAATTTGAACCGTTATGCAGCAAAATTACCAGACAAACTTCTGGACTGAACTTGGCCTTCTGTGTTAAAATTCATTTGATTTGGACTGGTATTTTAATTTGGCGCTCAATACTTATGAAATCGAATTACACCATATCCAAATCGGATTCGATTATCACCAATTTCAAACAAATTATTTGTGGAAAATTTCATCTCAATAAAACAATTTATGCGATCTGTGCTTTTTTTAGAGAAATGCGTGGATAGACGAAGGGGCATGCAGAAATCGACTCAGAATATACATGAACAGACGAAAGGACATGCATTAATCGACTCAGAATGTAATTCTATAAAGAGATCATCAAAAGGAACTATGGGTATATTTCCCACTTACAATAATTGTTTATCAGTTGTACAAAATTTAGAACCATTCGGTATATCTGTACGCCTGCCTTTCAAAAATCGACACAAAATATAAATTCAGAAAACATTTTTTTTTCATAATTCTTACTCTATTTGTTCTACAAACATCAATGGGATTTTTGTACAGCTTCCTTCGAACTTCTAAAACCCTTTCTTCATTTCAAATCTCTATATCAATAGGGAAATCTCCATATCCAGGATGTAGATACTGCTAATAGGCTCTCGTAACGCTCAAACATCAATTGTAAAACTTCTTCACTTTTTTTACACGCAGTTTTTTTGCACACCTCACCAACTCAAAACTAGCTTCGTTTTTGTTGTCGTCATTTGGTACCACCAAACTCCAAAAGTGTTAATTAACGACGACATCATTAAGAGCAACGACCTGCTGGGCAAAACAAAAAATACACTCGTCATTCAAACGCTCTAGAAGCCAACTATATATTTATACCCATTTTTAAATGTTGTTTGTTTCTAATAAAATATTTAATAACAATTTCGTTTCTTGCAAATTTTCTTATCGTTACAGATGCCGCAGACAGGCTGCTTAGTAGTACAAAATCCCTCATCTATTTCCACTGCATCAGTGCCAGTCCAAAGTAATTTTAATTTTAAATTGGAACTACAGCAAGAGGAACAACAACATTTCTCTGCTGCGAATAACAGCAACAGCACAGCAACAACAACGAACGATCCCTATGCCACATATACTGATAATTTTGATCTATCGCTACTACCTCAAGATTGCTGTGCTGACACAGCTACAAACACAACAAAAGCCGAACCGCAATCATCATCACATGTACCGGCAGTAACGAATGCTCCACATTCATCGACAAATCTCATAGATAGTATACCAACGACAGTTTTCAATTTCGACAAAACGGCGACGGATCACAAAAATACGCAATTGTTGACCGTGCCCGATATTAAGGTGGAACAGACGTGGTCTTCGTGCCCCTCACTAAATACGATCAAGCAGGAACAAATCTATCAGAGTTATTTTCCCGCTAATAATCAGCAACAACAACGACAACAACAGCAACAACAACTCATTGCTCCGCCTCCCGCATATCCCGCGCATATCTATCCATCGCCACAATCTAGCCCAGCTCAATCCGAATACGCCTTTCCCCAAACACAATTTTCCGGTTGCTACGAGTCTTTGGGATCTTCACACAACTCCCTGTATGGCACAGCCTGCTCACCGTGTCCCTCAATCAAACAAGAACAATTGCACATTTTGCCACCCTCCCCGCCAGAATCCAGCTGTGATACACCCACACCACATTCGGCAAGCAGCTGTGCTAGCAGCAGTGTTGGTTTCGATTTCAAATCAGAACCTTTCGATTCGGATGTTGAAACGTTTCAAGATTTGAAAAATTCCCCCTCGAACACAACAGACACAACAGTGCCATCCAACCGTGCTCAGGCATCGGCCCAACGGCATTTCCAATGTCCAACGGACCACCAAGTATTACGTGAATATTTGGAGGATACAACGTTCCAGAGGAAACACAATCTGAAACCTTTGGCTCTGGATTCGTTTATTGGTGCCCTGGAAGAGGTTCGTGATAATTTCGAACCGGTCATTTCATTGGCTTTGGAACATGCCAAACGTGAGGCCGATGCTATCTGCGCTAAATTGCAAATATCTCAAGGTGAGTGACCTTATCCTGTCCAATAATTGCTTGAGAAATGGTTTAGTGGGTAGTTTAAAGAAATGTCAAATCATTAGTCATACAGAAGTAATCATATTCTTCGTATACACCAAAACCTGAGAAACAATTGTATAAATTTGTAATAAGTTTTGTTTTTTTCCATTTTGATCTTTTCTTGGAAATTCTAGAGAGTTGTTTATTAAGATCCTAGACGCAATTCCTTAGTTGACTATTTCCTTGTATTTTTAAAGGGTTGGCATCAATACACCAAAACCTAAAGCCGTTACCATTTTCGACCTTTAAAATCCACTTCTAACTACATAGTATGTTCTAAGATCTTGGGTACATTTTTCCAGTTGACTGTATACTCAAATTCCGCGAAATTTTCTAAAAGACATTAAACCTTGAAGATGACGTTTTATTGAGTTTAGGTGTCAGCGATTTTTATACATAATCGCAAGAACCAAAACTTTGGCTTCGGGAGCAAATTGCAATTTTTATATATTTTTACAGTGTAATTTGTACATATTTAACATCGAAATTTCACATTGGAAACACTTATATTTTCAAGTAAATGGTTAATTTGACCCAAACCCTTGCAGTATCTTAAATCACGATGTTTTTTATATGGGTTGTACCGGCCGATTATGTACCGGGTACTATGTTTTTTTATTTTTATGTAACATTATCTGCATAGAATCACATTTTGAGTCGACTTATGCATGTCCTTCCGACCGTCCGGGTGTCAAAGTACAAGTCGTATTTATTTCCCGATCCAAATAAAATTTGCACATGTCATTTGTTTGGCCCTAGTACATGCCCTATTGAAATTGGAGATAATCGGTCAAAGTTTAGATATAGCTTCCATACAGGGTGAGATAAAAAATAACTGCAACAAAGTCAAATGCCATAATTTTTAATTCTTTTTTAAATTTTATTGAATGAAAGCCAAAATGTCGGAAATATCATAAAATTTTAGAATAAGTTTAGATTTTTTCGAATTGGTCATCTTTGGCACGAATTATGGCCTTCAAACGGCCAATGAAACGGTCACAGGCTGCCCGAATGTTGCTCTGCGGTATTTTGGCCCATTCCCGGCGAAGCGCCTGCTTGATCTGATCTACACTTTGGTAGTTTTTAGTGCGAACCTTGCTTTCCAAAATACTTCAGAAAAAATAGTCCAAAGGATTAGTATCCGGATATTTTGGTGGCCATTGTGCGCTGGAAATGAAGCGAGAAACCTCATTTTGTAACCATTCTTGGGTGGCATGTGCTGAGTGCGAAGGTGTTGAGTCCTGTTTGAATGTCCAAGGTCTGCGGCCAAAATATTTGCATGCCTAAGGCTTTAATACACCCCTATCAGAATATTTTCGCGGTAAATTAATGCGAACGGAGAGCGACCATCGGTTGCACACCATCACCATGGCCGGTGTTGAGTTTAGGTGGCCAACTGAAGGTGCACATTTTCAGTTGACCTCTTTGGCAAGTAAACACGATCATTTTGTTTCTTTATAAACTGCTGGACAACAAATGTTTTCTCATCGGAGAAAACCATATTCAGCAGTTTACCACTTTCGGCCAAGCGAAGCAACTCTTTAGCTCTTTTGAGTCTATTTACTTTCTGTTGCGGTGTAAGTTCTTACACTTTTTGGAATTTCATAGCTCTACCCGAGCTCATTTTTATACCCTACACCACATAGTGGTAAGGGTATTATGTCTTTGTGCATTTGTTTGTAACATGGAGAAGGAAACGAGATAGACCCATAGTTACTTTTGAGAACCTTCATAGAATCACTTTCTGAGTCGATTTATGCATGTCAGTCCGTCTGTCCGTCCGTCCGCCCGTCTGTCCATGTATTCTAGTGAACAAAATGCAGGTCGCATTTATTATCCGATTGAGATGAAATTTTCCAAACAATATTTTTTTTGGCCCAAGGACGAACCCTATTGAAATTGGTGAGAATCGGATCAAATTTAGATATAGCTCCCATATATATCTTCATCCGATTTCGGGTTAAATGAGCACCAAATGCCACTATCAGTCCAAATTACCTGAATTTTGGCACACCCAACCGAGATCGGCCTAGAAGCAAGTATATCAAATTTGGGTTTCGATCAAGTCGCTTCGTTACTTTTCGAACCATTTCTGCTGATGTTGCTGTTTTCTTCCGTCCACTTCTTTGACGTCGGGCTACGCTACCAGTAACACAGTAACGAGCGATGGTACGAGACACAAAAGATTTATTCATATTTAAATGCTGGAGTGCTCTAACGATAGCCACTTGTGCTTTTGTACACTTGTAAAGAATATAATGAGCTCTCACTGGAATAATTTTAACAGCTGTCGGACGAGTGGCTAAGAAATGGCGGCAAGTCGCTTCTTTACTTTTCGAACCATTTCAACTGATGTTGCTGTTTTATTCCGTCCACTTCCTTGACGTCGGGCTACGCTACCAGTATCACGGTAATGAGCGATGGTACGAGACACAAAAGATTTATTCACATTTAAATGCTGGAAGGCTCTAACGGTGCACTAAATTGTTAATATAAGTCCAATAGATTTTGACACATATGACCGAATTTAAGCTGGAAGCAAGTGTTTCACATTCGGTTCTCATATAGCTATCGCTCCTATTTATGCTGTTGTTACCATTTTTGTTCCCCACAGCCGTAATATGCACTCTAAAACAACGATATTTGTTGCAAGCAATTAGATGCAGTATGAAAATATATATGTGCTAATTTTTTTAGAGATCGGCCAGATTTGGATATTGCTCCCATATATTTTTTATCCGATTTCACGTTTATTGTGCAAAAAGTGTATTATAAAAATCCCATATATTTGTTACTTTTGTTCTCCAATTATAATTGATCTAAAGCCATACTAAACATTCAGAAACGATCATTGTTCGTATGATCTACTTCACACAAATTCCCAATATCAACCTATATTTGTTACGAGAAGCTCTACTAAATATGAAAAGTGGTGTACGGTATCATAAGTCGGCCCTGCCCGACTTTTGGCCTTTCTTTACTGTCTTCAGAAATATTTTCCGAGACCAGAGTAAGATAGATATACCCAGAGCGATTAATGGCGATAGATATAAGTGCTAAAACATGTAGAGTAATGAGTGCGGTCAAATTTAATATAATTATATTGCCTTCTATCACAACAAGAGTTTGTTGGTATTTTTTATCTTTTCAAATTAAAATAAAAAAATAAACTACTTTAGATTTCTTATGATTGATTAGTAATGAATCATAGTGAAAATGTTAACAAATGCTCTGCAAACGAATTCACACTTTGAGTCACGTATATGGTTTGAACTACAATGACCTTAACATACCAATTAGTGGCGTGGTTTTTCATATTTTATTGTTATAATTCTTATTTGAATGACTCAAACTAACGGCTAGGCTAGAAGGTCACATTTTAGTTCTGCATAGCTTTATTTTAACGATACTTCATATGAAATTTTATTTTCTAGATCCCTCTGATTGGACACCACAACAAGTTCATGCATGGTTACGATCCACCATACAACAATTCGATTTGCCAATTATTGAGAATTTGGAAAATAAATTCAATGAGAGTGGAGCGGCTCTGTTGCAATTAACCGAAGAAGAATTCATTCGTAGAATACCCGAGGTGAGTAAGAACTACTTTGAATTAATGAATTGATAAACTATTTATTACATAAACTCAAAATCTTAAGATTGTATAACAGAAGATATTATAGAATTCCACGAATGGAGACATAAACATACAAATTATCTTCAAAGATGGTATCAAATTTGCATTTCACGCACACAGACACACATATACAAAGATAAAAAGACAAGGTCGTATCACTATGAAATGGCGCGGCCATAAACCAAAAGAAACCGCAAAAAACACCACCATCACTTGCCAGCTATGTGTATAGAATGAAACAAAAAATACAACAAATACAAATTCCCCTTATATCTCCCCAAAAACATTAACAGATACCACAATCGGTAACAGCCAGAAGAAATTCATGAATTGTACAAAACAAAAACAAAAAACATAAGTTATGAAATCTTTTAGCTGACGTCATTTGGACGCATTAACGGAGTTGGGCCAAAACGAAGAAAAAAATCAACAAACAAAGAAACCAACTCAAAGAGAGGGTAAGGAATATGATTAAAAAATACGGAGTAATAAACAAACTAAATGAAAGTAAAATAAAGCTTTCTTTTGTAAAAGCCAACCAACAACTCTCCCTTTATTGTTCAGAGAGAAAGAGACGAGAAGAGAAAGGTGAGAGAATTGAGCATGGTTAGGAAACCTTTTTTGGGAAACCAAAACAAAAGCAATGAAATTACTTTCAAAATAAAACGATGAATAGTAGATGCAAAGAGAGCAAAGACTTAAGATACAAACGTGATAAACACAAAAGACTTAAGGCACATGCATCAATTTAAAAACAAAAACAACAACACACTTCCCCCACGAAATTTAAATTGAATTTGTGGCATTAATGTGGTACTGTCCATGTGCACTCTTCAAAGTAAGCACAAGGAAAAGGTCGAAAAAGTAAACGAAAACCTGGAGTTAGTAACCATGGTCATGGCTGGCTGTTGAATGCCAAAGAAAGAATGTTGTGAAGGTTGTTTAGTGAAAACGTCAAGGTAAACGATGCACTCGTTATACGACAGAGGTATGGCAAGTTTGAGAAATATTGGTGTGATATAGTGAAGAAATTAAGTAATTTACATGAGGAACATTCGGAGTCTGATAAAATCTGCGATTCAAGGTCTTGTATGCTCAAATGAAAGAAGTAATTATACAACTTTAAATTACGATAGAACATGACAGAATACATTGGTAACGCCTTATAAAGTTTTTCCTTCCTACGCCCACTATAATAAATTATGCTGAAATCTTCAGTATAACACATATATGCCAAGACCAGGATGAAATTCACAATATTCAAAAGCCAACACATTTGAATTTTTCTGGAAAGTCTACAAATGTGAATGAAAATGTGAAAGCTAGATGAAGGTGACCCAGTAACAAAGTGAAGTTTTGATGTAATTTTTAAAAGGGCTTTTATAAGAAATTTCTAATTAATTTAACATTTCTGAAATTTAATAGTTTATGTACATTTTTATATTTTTATACCCTTTTAATAGTTTATGTACATTTTTATATTTTTATACCCTACACCACAAGGTGGTCAGGGTATTATGTATTTGTGCATTTGTTTGTAACAGGAAGAAGGAAACGAGATAGACCCATAGTTCCTTTTGATGATCTGCATAGAATCACATTCTGAGTCGATTTATGCATGTCCGTCCGTCCGTCTGTCCATGTATTTTTGTAAACAAAGTACAGGTCGCATTTATTGCCCGATCCAGATGAAATTTTGCAAAGATCTTTTGTTTGGCCCAAGGACGAACCCTATTGAGCTAATCGGACCTTGGAGCTAATCGGCCAAAATTTAGATATAGCTCCCATATATATCTTCGTCCGATTTGCTTTTTATTGTGCACCAAACGTGTAATATCAGCCCGAATTGTATGGAATTTTGCATATACACCCAAATTAGGCCTGAAAATATGTATGCCAAATTTTATCGAAATCGGTTCAGATATAGCTATAGCTCCCATATATATTGTTCATCCGATTTATTATTTTTGTCCACCGCCGCCGTAATATGCACTCTGTAACAGCAATATTTGGGGAAATATATCAAATACAGATCAGAAATACATTTGCTAAATTTTATCGAGATCGGTTCAGATTTGCATATAGCTCCCATATATAACTTCGTCCGATTTACCCTTTATTGTGCACCAAACGTCTAATATTTGTCCAAATGGGATGGAATTTGGCACTTACGATCGAATTGAGTTTAGAAGTTAGTATATCAAATTTGAAGATCGGTTCAGATATGGCTATAGCTTCCATATATATTATTCATCCGATTTGTTATATTTGTTACCCACAACCGTAATATGCACTCCGTAACGACGATATTCAGGGAAATATATCAAATACAGCTCAGAAATATTTTTGCCAAATTTTATCGAGATCGGTTCAGATTTGGATATAGCTCCCATATATATCTTTATCCGATTTCAAATTAATTGTGCACCAAATGGGCAATACAATTCCGAATTTAAAAGATACAAATGCTTCGGCATATTTAGTCCTTTGAACTTTAAATTATAATTATAATCATAGCGTGTATGATTGAATTCTCCCATAAAAACTTTTAATTGTTATGTGGAGCTCTACTTAATTAGCAAAGTGGTGTAGGGTATCATAAAGTCGGCCCCGCCCGAATTTAAGACTTTCTTTACTGGTTATATTTTTTTTTTAGAATAATTTCGGAAGCTTACAAGGGGGATTTTTTATTTAAATTGAGAATGATATCGAGGAGCTTACAAAGGTCGATATATAAAGAATATTTGAATTTTGATCAAAGTGGATTTTAAGGTTTTAATTCTTTCCAAAAAAACAAATCCTTGAAAAGTCATAAAATACCGAGTATAGGGAGTTGTCGTTATGTTGGGTCCTCAAAAACATCAAAATTCTGAATATTGAGAGGTACCATTATATGGGAGCTATATACGTGGACTTCCACAGGCAAATTTCTATTCACAGGCTGTATTACTCGTTACGATCTTCAAATACGAAATTTGAAACAATTCTGGTGAATAATGCCGCTAAAATCATCAAACTTCCGAATATAGAGTGGAACCGATATATGGAGGCTATTCTAAGGCGTGGACCTGCACAAGGAATTTTTTGTTACAGAATGTAGTACCCGTTATGAAATTGGATTAAAATTGTGACTAAAATACCCCAAAAACTCTTAAATCTATCGGTACAGCCCGGTACTGCCGGTATAAAGCCCAATTTCAATACCAAAAGTCCTAAGGTCTCAACACACATCTGAGTAACTCTACTACTACTACTTTTTATTCGGAAGCTAGAGTGGTTTCCATAGACGGGGAGGTAGACAGACGGACATCCATCTGTAAATCGACATAGATTTGTATGCTTATCAAGAATATTTCCAGGTGTTAAAAACGGAATGACAAACTTAGGTAGAATAAGCTATAGTAAAGCGGGCCGAAGCATGCGATACCCTACAACACTGTAATATGTTGTTTCGTTTTAAAAATAACGCAAATGTTACATCTGATTTTTGACTGGTGACATTCAATCGGTACAATAATTTCACACAAACGTTTTGGGCCCTTTTGCCCTCTAAATTTAATCCAATGGTCAGTCAAAATGCTAGACTTCTGCTCTTTCCTAAACTCCAACCTCATGCGAAATCTTTTAATCGTGACTTATAGAGCGACTGCAATATTAGGAAAATTTAAAATTTTTGGTACATTTGAACTCCTAAATACACGTCTATACTATAAATAAATTGAATTTGATATAGATGTTTGTAACACTCCTATGATATCTAGTATTGAAAATGATCTGTCCACGTTTATGTATAGCCCCATATAACGGTAACTGCTGCTTTTCGGTTTTGCCTCAATTTCCCAACCAAAAGGTGTAAACATATCGGGTTCTCAATGAGTGATTTAACTCCTCGCAAAATTGTCAATGTTGGTCCACTTTTTGGTATAGCCCCAATCTAGCGGTACCTCCCAATTTTTGATATTTCAAAGGTTTCAACCAAATTAGCAACAAATTTATATTTCGGGTTCCCAGTAAGTAGTTGAACTTCTAACCAAATCAGCCATTACTTGACACAACGTTGTCCATATAATACACTTAAATATCTCCATAATTCAATAATGTTCCTTTCTCTATAAATGGTAGACATTTTAGATCCAAGTATGTACACCATTTCAAAATGCCTCTTATTCTTAAGAGCCCTCGTGTGGGTACTTCGCTACAACTCAGAGTTCTTTACGATTTTTATAATAATTGATAGAGATCCATTGTAGGTATTATCATATTATACCATTTTATCGAGACTTTTGGATAACTGAAAATATTTGTTTTTGAAAAAATGAATTTTTACCCTAGAATTAGTATTGGAAAGTTTTACAAAGTTAACTCGGATAAAACATTGCATCTGATCAATATGTTCAAAACACCTACCTGACTTTCAGAGAAACCCTCGTTCCAGAAGCAGCAACATCCAACGTATGTAGGTTGTTAGGCAAGTTTATTTGTTTGCAATCGTGGAGTGTTCAGTCCATCTATCTAACAACAACAATAGAATGCCATCATCACTGTCAAACAGATGTGTTTGTATTGTCTTAAACGTACGCCTAACATACATACACACATCCGAACACATGATAGTGGGCATATGCAGTTGAATGAAACCCTAAAGTACATTTAACCAGCAGCAGAAGCACAAGCTCAATATGCTTCTGGGCAGGCCATAATAAATGGACAAGCCTAGACTTGAGATTTCTGAATGAAACAAAAATCAAAACACAAACTAAGCCAACGACCAGCAACGACATTGCAAGGTGAAAGTGAGTCGCCCGCCGTCTTCATCGCCAGCAACAACAATAACAACATGAAAATGCAGAATATGGAGGGAGAGATGGAGGCCAGTCATTGTTGGCGTTGTTGTTGTTGTTACTATCGTCATATCAAAATCAACATTCTCATAATCATCGTCACCATCAGCACAACAAGCCAAGACGTTGTAAATGTAAACAACACACTGATCAGCGTTAAAAATAACTTCTTCTTCTTCTTTTTGTTTTGAATCATCCAGCCTAAAGCTTGAAAAGACTGCATACGAATGTGCATCGAAATGTTTATTTAACATTTTCCGGCATTGTGGCGGTGGAAATGAAGATTAAATTCGAATGAATTTTAAATTAGGGTTCATGATATGCGCGTCACATTCTAGATCTTGTGTTTGTTTTTTGACACTCTCAGTAGTAGTTCTGCGCCAATATATGGCATGTTATTGCTGAGCGTACATGTGTACGTACATACATGGTGAATACATCAGCCCACAATGCAGGGAATTATTTTTTGTGTAAATACAATTCAATTAATGCATAAAAACTCCATTGTTTTTCAGTTTTTTTTTTTTTTTTTTTTTTTTTTTTGTGAGTTATAAATGCATTAAAAGAAAACAATGTGTAGGAAGTTGCAAAAAAATGTATATAATCATTTTTAGGCCAAGTCCGTAGATCAATATATTATATTTGACAGACTTTTGCAAAAATTGATATGTAAATAACTCTCAAAGTGCTTTCGAAAATCGGAAAATAATTCAACTACCGGAATGCTAGGAAAGGCCTTAAAATTAAATATTCTAAATTGGACAACAAAATTTACAATAAGTTATTCTACCACATTCTACTACAATTTATATATTTAGTATATACAAACAATTTTCGAAGAAATGTTTTGATTTTTGATATTTTTACGATATCAAACCAGTAAGGAAATGAAAATTCACATACAGCACAGCACACTTACATCTACTTTGATGGAAGTATATATAGGAGCTTTATCTAAATCGTCCACAATTGACAGAGGATGTATCTGACATCTTATCAATATTATTCTGGGTGAGATAAAAAAAACTGCAACAAATTCAAACGCCATCATTTTTATGTTTTTAATTTTTTTTTTAATTTTATTAAATGAAAGTAAAAACTGTCGGAAATAGCATCAAATTTTAAAATAAGTTCAGATTTGTTTGAATTGGTCACCTTTGGCTCGAATTATGGCCTTTAAACGCCCAATGAAACCGTCACACGCTGCCCGAATGTTGCTCTTCGGCGAAGTGCTTGCTTGAGGTAATCAACCCTTTGTATTTTTTGGTGCCAACCTTGCTTTCCAAAATACTCCAGACACAATAGTCCAAGGGATTGCTATCCGGAAATTTTGATTGCCATTGTGCGCTGAAAATGAAGCGAGGAACCTCATTTTGTAACCATTCTTGGGTGGCGCGTGCTGAGTGCGATGGTGCTGAGTCCTGTTGGAATGGCCAAGGTCTGCGGCCAAAATGTTTGCATGCCCAAGGCTTTAATACACCCTCCAAAATATTTTCGCGATAAAATTCAGCATTTATCCTGATGCCACGGTAGATTAATACGAGCGGAGAGCGACCATTGGCTGTTATGGCAGCCCACACCATCATCATGCCCGGCGCTTGAGTTCTGGTGGCCTACCGAAGGTGTACATTTTCAGCTGACCTCTTTGGCAAGTAAACACGATCATTTTGTTTGTTTACAAACTGCTGGACAACGAATGTTTTCTCATCGGAGAAAACCAAATTCGGCAATTCACCACTTTAGGCCAAGGGAAGCAAGCTCTATTGAGTCTATTTTCTTTCCGTTGCGGTGTAAGTTTTTGCATTTTTCTGAATATCAAAGGCTTTACATCGAGCTCATTATTCAAAATTTGCCGAATGGAATATTGCGATAAGTTCAGCTCACGAGCCATTTTTCGACCACTGCGACAGGGTTTCGATCAAGTCGCTTCTTTACTTTTCGAACCATTTCTGCTGAAGTTGCTGTTTTCTTCCTTGCACTTCCTTGACGTCGGGCTACGCTGCCAGTATCACGGTAACGAGCGATGGTACGAGACACAAAAGATTTATTCACTTTTAAATGCTGGAGTGCTCTGACGATAGCCACTTGTGGTTTTCCAGCCAAATATAAGTAAATCACACTATCGCGCTTGAATTCCATCACGAATAACTCTTTTTCTGGAAAATTCTCACCAAAATGCTCGCTTGGATTTATATAATTTGTTTTTATATATATATATATATTTTTTTTTTTTTTTTTGAACTTTCGAGGGGAGGTACTAGAAAAAGTGGAGCGATATAATCCATTTTAAATTTTTGATCTGAACTTGAAAAAATTTTTGGGATATACAATTTTTGAAGCAAACTTCGAACCATTGTTATTTAAAATATTGACCTATTCTGCTGGCGGTACGAACATTAGTGGGACTTCAAAGAGCCTCTCTGTACAAAATTCCTTACTATACATCCACTGCATACATTTAACATAGAAGTCTTTGCAATTGAGCAGTTTATCTCTTGATTAGGTGATGAAATTCCTTTGCCAGCAAAATTAAAACTAACGGAAACTCAGATGGTATCGTTATGTAGAGGTTATGTCAGAACAACAATTGCTTTGTTTTTTTATTTTTTATTTTTTATTAAATACTTTTATTGCTTAATACTATACTTGCTTACACCGGTTAATGTTATTCTATTCTTTCATTTTAGGGTGGAGAAAAATTACATGCTCAATTGGAAATATGGAAATTGACTCACTCCGATAATTACCATCTAAATTCAATCAACAGCTGCACACACCAACAAATGTGGACTCAAAATTCTATGCCTGCACCATACAGTCAAGACATGGAAGAAGATACCGAAGGTAAATTTAATTGTGGATTTAATTTTATTTTGCCACTTCAATAGAGTAGAAAAAGAAAAATTTATTTTTCTGGCCAATGCAAATGTTTTTCTTAAATAATTTTATTTTCTGTGAAATGTATGGCTTCTTTCGGTGGGCTTCTGTGGTTAAAAGTTCGAATTCTGCAAAATAATAATCGAAATATTTTGTAAATTAAAAATGCTTATTTTAGTAAATCGCTCATAAGTCTACATGGACGATTTATTTAGAAGGCAAACAATTGTTGCCTCAAAAAATACGTTTAAAATCACTTAACATTGTCAACTCAATTTATTGGCTTTTTCTCATGTATTTCTTTAAAATGCCTAAAATCATTTTTTTATTTTATATAAATTTATTTAATTTTTATTTATACATCTCTTCTAAACTAGACGAAGATGATTTTCTTCCCAACGACAATCACACACCGAGTACGGGAAATAACCTCAACGGCCAGTATATGAACAATGAAAGTGCTACAACAAATGGTGGTGGTGGTGGTGCTGGTGCCAATCAAATGGTACCACCCATAAAACGTGCTGGAGCACGGAACGGAGGATCTCACATACATTTATGGCAATTTCTAAAGGAGCTCTTATCTGCACCGCATATTAACGGTACTGCCATCCGTTGGATTGATCGCAGTAAGGGTATTTTCAAAATCGAAGATTCTGTTAGAGTAGCTAAACTATGGGGAAAACGTAAAAATCGTCCAGCTATGAACTATGACAAATTGTCACGTTCGATACGTCAGTACTACAAGAAGGGCATTATGAAGAAGACCGAAAGATCCCAGAGACTGGTATATCAGTTCTGTCAACCCTATCATATGTGAATGCGAAGGAGCATCTGCCGATTCTCATGTGGATGGATGTTTGAATATTTATTGAACAAGAAAAAAAAAAACAAGAGAAAAATATTTATTTATTTATTTTAGTTTAAGATTATTTATTAAAAAACTTTATTTATTGCATATTTATTGAAATATTTATTTATTTATTCCATTATTTATTTATTTATTTTCCACACAAAATATTATTTATAAAAAAATCACAATATTTATTTATTTATTACCATAATTTAAGTGATGAATGTGCGAATATTAGCTTTAAGTTTATTTATTTATTGAAAAGCTTATTTATTTTTGTTAACTTTAAATATGAAAAACAGTAATAATTAAGGGACGTAGATCTAGAGACCAGGAATGAGATAGTTCATTTTTATATCCAAAGGATAGAGTTCATTTTAGTGAATTTATTTTCAAAGCACGAAAAGCTTTGCTTTAAGGCAATGAAAATTGATATGAGGGGATGGCAATCGAATGGCAAAGTCAGCCTAAAATCTTTAGAAATTTCAATGAGCTGAAGCTAACATAAACTCAAAAAAGTATTCAATTCTTGTAAAAGTGGAATTCCACATTCCAGCATAAGCATTTAAGACTCAACACTCTATTATGACATGTTTGTACACTAGCTTCCGTACGGAATGAAGTAAGTGGAAACATTAAGCTGAAATATTTTAGGTCCTCAAGGCTCTTGGAATTAAAAATCGGACATATAGGCCCGGTGGGACATATAGCCACCAAATAGCAATACTATCCGATTTAAGATGTTTTTGGCATTTGCTGTAAATTGGCACTTTACACTCCCAAACTACAAAAATCATTCTTCCAAATTGGGTTATAGATTCCATATAACAGTACCTTTCGATGATATTCGGAATTTTCTAAAAGTTGGTATTTGGAGTTCACAATAATTCTCACCTTCTGCATATAGGCCACGCTTCCGTATAGCCCCAAAAAATGGAACCTCCCGAATCATACCTATATTTTTTAATAGAATTGTTTAAGCTTTGGTTTTCAAGGTGGTAGTAGGTATCATCCACTTTAGACGATTATTTATATGGCCCCAAGTTTTTGACAGCCCTTGTATAACGGCACCCCCTATTTTAGATTATTATAGTCACATTTTTCAATTCTTTTATATATTCCTTTTATTTCGTAATCCCATTTTTTCTAAAATATTTAACAAGAAGTCGATTAGTGTATCTTATAATTGCATATAAATTTGCAGATTTGCTTTATTTTTTATATAAGATACATCTAACTGGAATACAATCGCTTTTATAATTTATTTATCTCGGTTTGTACATTTTTACCCCATTTAATGTTACTGATGTTTTATTTCCATTTATTTGGCACAAAAACTCCTCTCGTGAGAAAAAAAAACAGTCGCCCATGAGAGTTGATTAAAAGAAATTGGCCAATATTACCCACCTTTGTTGGCTTCAAACTTAGTGGGAAAAGTGCTTCACGCCTTTTGTTACATCCCACACTAGAGGGCAAATTTTCAAAAAATAAAGGAAAACGCATTAAGTTCAGTCTTTGAGTTAGTCTCTTCGGCGACTTTGTGTACCTTCCACCATTTGGAAGGAATTTGTAAATTTTCAAAAAAAAAAAAAAAAAATATGTTGAAAAATACAGCTAAAATACTAAAACTACGTAATATAACGAGTTACCTTCATATTGGGCCTATACGAAGACGTAGACAATTACGATATTCATATACCAAACTTGATACAATTCAGGTGAATATTGGCGCTAAAATGATCAAAATACCGAAAATAGGGAGATACCTGTATATGGGGGCTATACAAAATCGTTTACTTATTTATCTTCCAAATTTGGCACATTTCCGGGAAAAAGTGTGACAAAAATCATAAAAATAAGGAATATCTGGAGGTACAGTCATATGGGGACTATACCAGAATCTAGACCTATATTGACAGTTTTTTGCATAGTTATTTCTTACATTATAGGCACACCTGCTGCCAATTTACAGTAAATTCATGCTAAAAATGTCACCCAAAAAAAAAAAACTTAAATCTGTCGGTACAGTTATATGGGGATTTTAAATACCAAATTTCCCGCAGGCCTAACACACATCTGAGTAACGGGAGGTACCGTTATATGGGGGTTATACGAAGACGTGGACCTGTACACACAATTTTCTGTCGAAGGCTGTAATATCCACTACGAACTTCAAATACCAAATTTGAAACCAAAATACCGAAAAAAAGGGAGGTACCATTATATGGGGGCTATACCAAAACGTGGACCTACATCACACATTTTTAATATCAAAAGTTCTGCAGACATAATATACATTTGAGTGAAAATTGATCAAAAAACTTCATTTCGTTGGGAAACTAGACTGATTTCCACAGACAGACGGACATCGCTAAATCGACATAGAATTCTATGCTGATCAAGAATATATATACTTTGTGGGGTCTAAAACGTATATTTCGAGATGTGACAAACTTAATATACCCTCCATACTATGGTGGAAGGTATAAACAATTCAAACCCGAAAAATCTTTCATAAAATATGCTGTACAAAATCGTGGAGCTAAATTGAGCATATTCTGCATAGAGTATTTCAATCACAGAAACCAAAAAATACCAAATTAAATTAATGACTTAAAAATTTTAGTATAGCACCCAAAGCCGTTGTTGGGACTAAATGTAAGACTTCAATTTAATTTTTGAATAAAGTTGTGTTAGTAGTTTGCATATACAATTTACCAACGATTTGTAATGCATATATCCTACAGAAAATTTTAGAAATTATTATTTTTCTATGTATTGAAAAGTAATAATTTATATGATTTTGCCTTGACCAAATTCAGACATTGAAAATATATGCCTCCCTTTTCTGTGACTTGCTTAATTCCAATTTTTTGTTTTATTTAAATTTTTGTAAATGTTAATTTGCCAAACAAAGATAACAAGAAAACATATTCATTTGCAACAAATAGCATTAAATTGATATAAATGTTTACGATAAAGATATGTCATTCCTGGTCATAAATATGATTATTCAATAACAGTCTCAGTAGCATGTTTCGCCGTTTTTTGATTCGTGTTTAAGCCAAAACGTAATAGAATCAAATAAAATAAAATGTGTAAATAACCAAACAAACACACAAATACACGATGACAACAACAACAACATCAACGAAAGAGAGCAGAAGAGAAAAACGTTAAACTTTATTAACCAAATGTTAAACTAATTTGTTTTAAATGAATAAATATATCCATGATATATGATTTGTAAACAAAAACGACAACAAAAAAACGCGAAATAAAATACGCATACATAAATAAGTTCTATGAACCAACAAATATTTGCCGAACACAAATACGTTGAAAGTGACATTTTCTAAAATGCTGCAATTGTGCAAACACTTGCTAGCGTTTTTTTTTATGTAAATAGTTGACAAACAAAAACCCAGTGTTATAAAAATAAGAATTGAACACAAATCTGCCATACTCAAACATTCTGTAAGTCTAACTTTATATGAGAGCAACACATGGGCTGGGTAATACAGAATCTTTGTGGAGCAATATAATTAAAGTTAATTATAGACATCTCCTCAATTAACAAGTCACTAATTAAATTGGGATCATTAATTTTCAGCCCATGTGTAGGACATATAAAACAACATAACAATTATTTATTCATTTATTTATTACAAGCATAAGGTGTCGGTTATTTATTTGTGTAAAAAACTATTTTTATTTAAAAACAAAAATGGGTTTATTTATTTGTTTCCAAGAAGTGCTCTTAAGGAATACAAAATTAATTTATTAAATAATTTAATTTAATAACTTATTTATTTATTTTAAGGGAATTCCTTTTTTCCTCAAGCAATACATACCATACATTTTCAATTTTTGCATTTAAGAAAATCAACAAATTGCCAATTAAATTATTTATTTATTTATTCCAGGTTAAGTAATAATTTTTGTGTATCACATAATTTGTGTAACACAAGTCAAAGATAACAATTTATTTATTTATTTGATTCATTTTGCAATATGAAACCATTGTTGTGTGCCTAAATATTTGTATAATATTTTTTTTAATATTTATTTATTTATTTCGCCAATATTTATTTAATTTATTAAATAATTTTATTTATTTGTTAATTATTTATTTGCTACACAAACAATAAATATATATAAAATTATCCCTATTTTATAATAGAAATATATTTCTCCGATTTTGAAAATCATGTGCATCTAATATTTCTATTCTAAAATACTTTGGGATAATTGATAAACTTTTATACTCAACAATCGTTTGCCAACATCACCTTGATGTGCGATGAGTGCTTATTTATTTCTAGCTTTAGTTATTTATTAAAAACAATAAAACGATTATTTATTTATTTATTTAAAATAATTTATTCTCTACTTATTAATTTTTTTCTATTTATTTCCATTTCTGTAACTTAATAATTTATTAAATAAAGTTTCCATTTCTAAAAAAATGTTTAAATGTCATTATTTTATGTTTAGCGGAAATGTACAAATATGTCAAAAGTCGGGCGAAATGACTATACGACCACTGTGCATGTTTAGTAGATACGACCACTGTGCATGTTTCATAAAAAAGTTTATATTCGATACCAATATGACTTCGATAAGAATTATACTAAAAACAAGTAAGCAAAGGCTACAGTCGAGCGGGGCCGACCGTTGAATACCCTACAACACTATAATAAACCATACAGTTTATATAGGCGAAATACTCGACAGAATTCCACAAGATATTGTGACAAATAACAAAAGAAAACCATCAGGTACCGTTCTCTAATTTTCGAATAATAGCAACTTAAACTAATTTGCTCATTTCCAATTTATTGGTAGATGTTGCACGTAAATGGTCTTCCTAGATCTGGAACCAATATTTCCCAAAGATCTATAACCTCTCAGAAGTGGCAAAAGATTAACATTTATTATTGGTTTTTGACTGAAACGCATCTATATGAGATACAGACATTTGACTACATTCTTCAACGAAATCAGCGTTAACGAAATAGTCGGAAGTGCGTCTTTCCTGTATTTGTGAATTTTCCAAAAAGTCACTGGAATGGACATTTTCGTATTTTGTCTACAAAAGTTAGCAAACTATTTCACACATTGAATATTTTTGGATGGCCATCCGAAACTGCTTGGCTTTTGTAATGTCCGGTAACCCCCATTCAAATGTGCGTGAGGATCGGGCAATAACTACGACCTGCAGACAATTTTGCAGTTTTTTGGTCCATTTCAACCCCTTAATATATGGCGATCATCTCCAAAAAGAGTAGGCTTCTATTCTGACCCTCATTTATCCCCATGCAAAATTTCGTAAGGATCGGGCCATAAATGAGATCTGTATATGATATCCTGATATCCTAACTACTTAGTTTTGTTAGCTGTAGAAATATTACCAAATGTTTAATTCAAAATGAAAATATTGCCAAAAATATGACAAAATTGAAAAAATATGAGAAAATTTTACAAAATCAATATTTTCATCTTTAGAGAGATATTTTTATGCGATTTTTTAGACTTTTTTCTTTCCTGCCAAGAGGCCATTCTGAATTAATGAGAACTGTCGAAATCAGTTCAGCCGTTCTCGACATATAATTGCGACCTGTAGAGTGATTACAAATTAACATGGACAGATGCACAGACGGACAGACGGACATACATAGCTAGATCGACTCAGCTCGGCGAGCTAGGAAGATCCATATATACTTTCCTATGTGGGAAACCAATATTTCGAGGTGTTACATAATTTTTGGTCCAATCAAACTTATAATACCCCCAACACATTGTGTTGTAGGGTATAAATATTTATTGGAGCAATAGATATACCGGACCGAGTTTCACCAAATGTTAAAATTCTGTTGAATATGAAAAAATCTATTGAATTTGGGCTGAAATTACATATATGGTGAACAATAACCGTAAAATCGGATGAAGATGTATATCGAAGCTATAAAAAAATCTAAACCTATCTCGATAAAAATTGTCAGAGGTATTTTTGAGCTCCATGAGTTATTTGGTACCAAATAATTATGTGAGGACTTAAAACCCA
The DNA here is from genome assembly GCF_030504385.1 of Musca domestica. Lineage (NCBI taxonomy): Eukaryota > Metazoa > Arthropoda > Insecta > Diptera > Muscidae > Musca > Musca domestica. The sequence goes on along the minus strand of NW_026712328.1, from coordinate 24,975,853 downwards.
TATGTATGGGGCATACATATGGGGGCTATATCTGAATCGACTTTCACCAAATTTTAAGTACTTGTTTCTAGGATGAATTTTATCGGAATAGACAAAAATTAGTTCATTTGGTACACAATAAGCCTGATGTCGGATTAAGGTAGGGTAAGTGTACCAGTAGTCGGCACTTTTAGGATTTTCGCGTTTTTAATCGCTCACCATTCTGAGTGGAACATTTCAATTATTACAAAGTTCATTTATTCAGATTCGAAATTTTGTTTAGTTTTTGCAATAATAAATAAAGTTTTAATAACTTTTTATTAAATTTCATAAATTTGTAGTTTTATTAAAACAATGCTTTTTTGCCAGTAGTCGGCACCACTTGCTAATTGTCGGTATGGCATGTTCCAACAGTCGGCATACCAATTTTTTTGTAAGAATAATTAATAATAATAATAAATTAATTCATTAAAATATAATATTTTTGTTTAGTTAAACTGATTCGACGCCTTTATTGTACTTTTCTTAAGAATATGAATTGTTGAGGACCTTCACAGACAAAAATTTAATTTTTATTAGAATAATTCATCTTTTCTTAGCTAAATTGTGCACAAAGATAGCTGACAATATATTTGAAGTAAACAAAATACATTTGCTACAAAATACAAAATACATAGTTTCATTTATTTGGGCTTAAAAATAAAAAGTGCCGACTACTGGGACATGCCGAACTTAGGCACACTTACCCTATATATGGGAGGTATATCCAAATCTGATTCGATTTTTGAGCTCCATAAGTTATCTGGTATCAAACATCATCCTTCTGCACTATATTACGTATGTGAGGGACTTAAAACCTTAAATCAGATGAAACATATATATAGGAGCTATAGCTATATATTGGAGTTCAATAAAATGCTGAATACGACAGATCATTTTCGATAAAGACATAATATGTTTAACTATACCTTTCACCACATACAAGTATTTGAAATTTGACGAAAATCGGTTCATGTACTTGTTTCTGAGATATATTACCAAAATTCAGTTCATTTAGAGATATATGTGGAAGCTATATTTAAATTTGAACCGATTCTCACCAATTTCAATAGGGTTCCTCCTTGGGCTAAACAAACATTGTTTTGAAAATATCATCTCAATCGAATGATCAATGTAGATCACATGCACAGACGGATAGACATGCATAAATCGACTCAAAGTAATTTTATGAAGATTCTCAAAAGTAACTTAGGGTCTATGTGGCTTCCTCCTCCATGTAACAAATGCACAAAAACATAACACATTTAACAGTATGTGGTGTAAGGTACAATTAACCATATGATGTCTTAATCGATAATGATCTGTCGTATTCAGTATTGGATTGAACTCTAATATATTTTATATGCAGGGTGAGATGAAAAACAGCAACCAAATTCAGACTGCTGTCATTTTTAAGCCACTCGTCCGACAGCTGTTAAAATTATTCCAGTGAAAGCTCAATATATTGTTTACAAGCAAACAAAAGTATTTTGGTGAGAATTTTCCAAAAAAAAGTTATTCGTGATGGAATTCAAGGGTGATAGTGTGATTTCTTTATATTTGGCTGGAAAACCACAAGTGACTATCGTTAGAGCACTCCAGCATTTAAATGTGAATAAATCTTTTGTGTCATGTGCCATCGCTCGTTACCGTGATTCTGGTTGCGAAGCCCGACCTCAAGGAAGTGGACGGAAGAAAACAGCAACATCAGCAGAAATGGTTCGAAATGTAAAGAAGCGACTTGATCGAAACACGCGTCGCAGTGGCTCGTGAGCTGAACACAACGCAATATTCCATTCGGCAAATATTGAAAAATTCGCTGGAGGTAAAGCCATTGAAATTCCAAAAAGTCCAAGAACTTACACCGCGGCAGAAAGAAAATCACTCAAAAGAGCAAAAGAGTTGCTTGGCTTGGCCGAATTTGGTTTCTTCGATGAGAAAACATTCATTGTCCAGCAGTTTGTATAAGAACAAACAACATGATCGTGTTTACCTGCCAAAGAGGTCAGCTAGAAATGTACATCTTCGGTTGGCCACCAGAACTCAAGCGCCGGCCAGGGTGATGGTGTGGGCAGCGATAACAGCCGATGGTCGCTCTCCGCTCGTATTAATCGACCGTGGCATCAGAATAAATGCCGCATATTATCTCGAAAATATTCTGGAGGGTGTATTATAGCCTTGGACACGCAAACATTTTGGCCGCAGACCTTGGACATTCCAACAGGACTCAGCGCCATCGCACTCAGCACGCGCCACCTAAGAATGGTTACAAAATGAGGTTTCTCGCTTCATTTCCAGCACACAATGGCCACCAAAATCTTCAGATACCAATCCGTTGGACTATTGTGTCTGGAGTATTTTGAAAAGCAAACCAGTAAAGAAAGTTCTAAAGCCTACACCACTTTGCTAATTTAGTTGAGCTCCACTTAATAATTAAAAGTTTTTATGGGAGAATTCAATCATACACGATATGATTATAATTATAATTTAAAATTCAAAGGACTAAATATGCCGAAGCATTTGTATCTTTTAAATTCGGACTTGTATTGCCCATTTGGTGCGAAATTAATTTGAAATCGGATAAAAATATATATGGGAACTATATCCAAATCTAAACCGATCTCGATAAAATTTCGCAAAGATATTTCTGAGCTGTATTTGATATATTTCCCTGAATATCGTTGTTACGGAGTGCATATTATGGCTGTGGGTAACAAATACAATAAATCGGATGAACAATATATATGGGAGCTATAACTATATCTGAACCGATCTTCACCAAATTTGGAATACTACCTTCTAGACTAAATTCAGTCGTATGTGCCAAATTCCATCCCATTTGGACAAATATTAGACGTTTGGTGAACAATAAATGGTAAATCGGACGAAGTTATATATGGGAGCTATATCCAAATCTGAACCGATCTCGATAAAATTTAGCAAAGGTATTTCTTAGCTGCATTTGATATATTTCCCCAAATATTGTTGTTACAGAGTGCATCTTACGGCTGCGGAGGACAAAAATAACAAATCGGATTAACAATATATATGGGAGCTATAGCTATATCTGAACCGATTTCGATAAAATTTGGCATACTTATTTTCAGGCCTAATTTGTATGTAGTTGTATGTGCAAAATTCCATACTATTCGGGCTGATATTACATGTTTGGTGCACAATAAAATGCAAATCGGACGAAGATATATATGGGGGCTATATCTAAATTTTTACCGATTATCTCCAATTTCAATAGGGTTCATCCTTGGGCCAAACAAATGTTGTTTGCAAAATTTCATCTCAATCGAATAATAAATGCGACCTGCATTTTGTTCACAAGAATACATGGACAGACGGACTGACATGCATAAATCAACTCAGAAAGTGATTCTATGCAGATCATCAAAAGGAACTATGGGTCTATCTCGTTTCCTTTTGCCTGCTACAAACAAATGCACAAAGACATAATACCATGACCACCTTGTGGTGTAGGGTATAAAAATACCAAAGTGTCGATCACCTCAAGCAAGCGCCTCGCCGGGAATGGGCCAAAATACCGTAGAGCAATATTCGGGCAGCGTGTGACGGTTTCATTGGCCGTTTGAAGGTCCTAATTCGAGCTTAAGGTGACCAATTCGAACAAATCTAAACTTATTCTAAAATTTGATGCTATTTCCGAATTTTTTGCTTTCATTCAATAACATTAAAAAAAGTATCAAGTAAAAAAGCAGTAAGTTCGGCCGGGCCGAACTTTGAATACCCTCCACCATTTGGAACGAATTAGAAAATTTTCAAAAAAATAAAATCCAATAAAAATTTTTTTAAAATCTTTAAAATATCTAATATAGGAAGGTGCCGATATATGGGGGGATATACGATATTGTGGACCTATAAAGACAAATCTATGTCTGCGTGTAAAGTACTCACAAGGAACTCCGTGTGTGGATTTTCAGACAATACGATTGGAAAATGTGGCTAAAATAATCAAAATACCGAATATCGCGGGGTACCGTTATATGGGAGCTATACCTTATCGTTAACCTATATAGAGAATTCTCTGTTGGTGGGTAAAGTGCTCACAAAGAACCCCTTGTGTACAAAGAACCCCTTGTGACCATTCCGTTCAAAAATGTGGGTAAAATTATCAAAATACCGAAATCCGGGGGGTACCGTTATATGGGGGCTATACGATATCGTGGACCTATATAGATAATTCTCTGCCGAGGTATAAAGTACCCACAAGGAACTCCTTGTGTGGATTTTCAGACAATTCCGTTGAAAAATGTTTGTAAAATCATCAAAATACCGAATATCGGGGGGTACCGTTATATGGGGGCTATACGATATCGTGGACCGATATAGCCCATCTTCGAACTTGACCTGCCTGCAGACAAAAGAGAGATCTGTGCAAAATTTTAGCTTCCTATCTTAATTCGTTTAGACTGTAGCGTGATTACAACAGACGGACAGACGGACGGACAGGGCTAAATCGTCTTAGAATTTTACGCTGATCAAGAATATATATACTTTGTTGGGTCTAAAATGATTATTTCGATGAGTTACAAACGGAATGACGAACTTAATATACCCTCCATACCTTTTTTGGTGGAGGGTATAAAAATAATGGCGTTTGACTTTGTTGCAGTTTTTTTTTTATACCATGTAGGGTTGCCCATATTCGACGGACCCATGACTCTTTGGGCCCATTCCAATCGACGGCGCTTGTCCGCAGGCAACATTCTTTGCGTCAATTGAATTTTGTATGGGAACAAATGCAAATCAATGCGAATAATCCGTTGTAAAGTGGAACGAGCCATGCCCAACTGCTGAGAACGTCGTTTTTGGGATGTTCTTGGGGACCTCTCAACACTGGCTCGTACGGCAGCGATATTCTCGGCCGATCGCCTTGGTCGACTTTTATATGGCCTCTTCGGATTAGAAAGAGCCTTACCAGTCGACAATTTTTCGTATAAACGCTTAATGGTGTTCTTAGAAGGCGCACTTCTCACATTTTTTAAGTTTTTAAAAGCACGTTGAGTTTTCACCATTGACTTCTTCTGTTGAATGTAAATTTCAACTATTTCGCGTGGCATGTATTGGTTCATGGTAAAAATCTGCTTGGACTGACGCTTCAAACGCGGTATGTCATTAAGCGATGTGACATCTCTGTCAAAAGTTATGGCGTTGCCAGATGGGTCTGTCGAATATGGACAACCCTGTATATTCTAAATAAAGGGGTATAAAAATTTGGCCCAGCCGTACTTAAAGGCCTTTTTATTTGTATTTTAATTAAAACTACCGAAAATTAGGATGTACCTCTACCAAATCGTAGGAACACTACAAACATCTACACCATAAAAAACGCCGTAGTAAATGTATCTTTATTTCATTCACTACACAATACTCTTTAAAGCATTCTTTTGCAGATGTAACGTCTTTTGACTTTTCTTGATTCCAGAATTTGTAATTGTAAGTACACACAAACACATGTAGCCATCGAATGCATTGTCCTTTTGATCAAATAAGAACTATTGCTCACAGCAATGCCCTGGAGACAGATGCATTTGGTGACGTAAAAATTTATAAATAAACGTGTTTTCCACTTTTATTGCACACAAAGTTACTGACGTGTCAGACTGTCATTCCGAAGCGAAATGAACAACAGTTTTCGATTCTATTTTAGTGTAAAAGGAAAAAAGCACCGGAAATGAACAAATTCAATGCTATAGGTAAAAATGTATATGTGCGTACACGAAATAGTTCTATACAACAACTACAAATACGTAAGTAAGTAAATTTTAAGGTGACCATATGAAGTTTTTAGTTTAATATTTTATTTTTATGCCATACACCACACTGTGGGGTGAGTATTATGTTTGTAACATAAAGAAAGAGACGAGATAGGCCTATAGTTACATTGAAGGATCCTCTTTGATTTGGTCGAATTTGGTTTTTATTGTGCACCAAATGTGTAAAATTCGCCCAAATAGGATGGAATTTTGGCACATGTGACCAGCATGGAAGAAGGTGTGTCAAATTTGGTGAAACTCGGTTCCGATATAGCTATTACATATATAAACTAGCAAATACCCGCTACTGCGTATGCGGATAAATTAATTTATATTAAGTGAATTTATGTGTAATCCTAAAAGACAAATGTACCTCACCCCGACCCACCAACATCAACCCATATTTATTAAAAAAGTTATTTCAGAAGATGATTCAAAATAAAGAATTATTTTCACCATAAAAAAGAAATTTATGTTAGTTGCTAAGCTTAAAACTCAAGAACGGCTTGACGGACTTAGACAACTCATAGAATTTCGGAATTCTATCTTGGCAAAAAAAAACCGTAAAAATATAACAATAAAAATGTAAAAGAAAAAAATACTTTTGGCGTAATTTTTTTTTGACATACTATATTGACATTTGACATACTATATTGAAGTGTTTTGAATTCTGAATGAGTAATATTAAAAACGAAATGAGTGCGCAATACGATGTTTAATGGCGATCTTTCATATCTAAAATTGGCATCTAATTTTCAACTCCAGGACTTACATCGTGCTTCAGCTGGAAGATGCGAACACATTTTAACAAACAAACAAGTTAAAAAACAGTAAGTTCGGCCGGGCCGAACTTTGAATACCCTCCACCATTTGGAACGAATTTAAAAATTTTCAAGAAATAAAATCATTAAAAAATTTAAATTTTAAAAGTACCGAATGTAGCCGTTATATCTATACGACGTGGACCTACATAGGTATTGTTTGCCATTAGCCATTGCCATATTCAATTTCGAAACTTGAAATAAACGGTGAATAATGTAGCTAAAATCATCAAAATACCGTATATAAAGAGTACCGTTATATCGGAGCTGTGCAAAGACCTGGACCAGCAAAGACAATTTTCTGTCGCAGGCTATAGCATCCATTACTAACGTCAAATACGATATCTCAAACAATTTCGGTGGGTATTGAGCCTAAACTCGTCAAAATGCCGAATATAGGGAGGTACTGATATATATGGCCTATACGAAGACCTGGGCCTGCATAGGCAATTTTCTGTCACAGACTGTAGTTCCCATTACGAACTCTAAATACGATAAAATAGATAGCGTGATTACAACAGACGGGAAGACAGACAGACGGACATGGCTAAATCGACTTAGAATTTTACGCTGATCAAGAATATATATACTTTGTTGGGTCTGACATGAGTATTTCGAGGAGTTACACACGGAATGACAAGGTTAATATACCCTCCATAGTATGGTGGAGGGTATAAGAATGACCGACAAAGCGTTATGGACCTAAACGTTAAAACGTGGACCTACTTTTTTCATTTGGCAATAATCCGTCCAAATGCAATATTCATTGGGACTGCAATCAATAAAATACCGAATGTAAAGGGTGCAAAAATATTACAGCGAATTCGACATTTAGTAAAAAAGGATTTATATCCTTCCTAAACTTTCAAGATACCTTAAAGGTACAACCCGATTTCAAGAATATTTTACATTTTAACCACATTTTTCATACTAATTCCAGCAAATGTTTATAATTTGAGAAAAAAACATTCCTTGCAAAAAATTATCACATTTTGGTATAACCATCACACGATTTAAGCTATTTTCAAGTGATAACAAGTAAAAAGGCAGTAAGTTCGGCCGGGCCGAACTTTGAATACCCTCCACCATTTGAAAAGAATTAGAAAATTTTCAAAAAAAAAATAAAATCCAATTAAAATTCAGTTAAAATCTTTAAAATACCTAATATCGGAAGGTGCCGATATATGGGGGATATACGATATTGTGGATCTATATAGACAAATCTATGTCTGGGGGAAAGTACTCAAAGGGAGTTCCTTTGTAGATTTTCAGACAATTCCGTTAAAAAATGTGGCTAAAATCGTCAAAATACCTAATATCGAAGAGTTACCGTTATATTGGAACTATACGATATTGTGGACTTATATAGATAATTACCTTACAGGAGGTAAAGTACTCACAAGGAACTCTCTGTGTGGAATTTCAGACAATACCATTGGAAAATGTGGTTAAAATCATCAAAATACCGAATATCGGGGGTACCGTTATTAAGATTAATTTAAGATTTATTTTGAGATTAATTTTGAAAATAAAATTGGATTTCAGTTAAAGTTTTAATTGTGATTTTTTTCACGCCATTAGTAATGGTCCTAAGATTCAGGAAGTGCTAATTTAACTTTCAGATTTTGTCAGATTTGTATGTTATGCCCAATATACTGAAGTGACTTCGCTCCAATTTTGTCAGTTCTATGGTGCTGGTGACATAGAATATGTTTTTGTTGTTTGGAATTGATAAGGATATAATTGAGGGGTGTTCAATAATGTTGCCTGCATTGTCTTCTGGGTATAATATTAATGTTCAAAAATTTAAGGCCTTTGCACTGGAAACGGCTAAAGAGTTAACAAATAGATATCCATGGCACTATCTTTCACCCACAGCTAATAACATTTTAATACTGGGTTGGCCATATTCGACGGATCCATCGCTTAATGACATACCGCGTTTGAAGCGTCAGTTCAAGCAGATTTTAACCATGAACCAATACACACCACTCGAGCGCTCTGAAATAGTTGAAATTTACATTCAACAGAAGGAGTCAATTGTGAAAACTCAACGAGCTTTTAAAACATTAAAAAATGTGAGAAGTGCGCCTTCTAAGGACACCATTAAGCGTTTACACGAAAAATTTTCGACTGGTCAGGCTCTTTCTAATCTAAAGAGGCCATATAAAAGTCGACCAAGGCGATCGGCCGAGAACATCGCTGCCGTACGAGCCAGTGTTGAGAGGTCCCCAAGAACATCCCAAAAACGTCGTTCTCAGCAGTTGGGCATGGCTCTGTCCACTTTACAACGGATTATTCGCATTGATTTGCATTTGTTCCCGTACAAAATTCAATTGACGCAAAGAATGTTGCCTGCGGACAACCCTCGTCGATTGGAGTGGGCCCAAAGGTCCGTCGAATATGGGCAACCAGGGATTTGTGTAAAAATACTTATATTTTTGGAGGAACCTTTACAGAGGGACTCTACCTGAAGGCGGACCGTTCCAAATAATTTTCAAAAAGACTATTTTTAGCTCTTTAGAACGTAAAATGTCAAATAACAGAACAATATAGTGTAAAATGTGACAAAAATTGGGCAAATAACCCTTATTCGGGAGGTACGTTGTAAGGGGACCCTGCCAAAACATGCATCGACCATATCCATTTTGTCACATTTTTAATTTTTATCCCATCAAGGTACCATAACCAAAGAATCATATTGATATCTGCACTGAAAGTATTTTTGGCCGCTGTTCCCATACGACCTCGACCACTGTGGAATGGAGGTGGGACTAGAGACAGAATAGAAGTCTATTGCTTTTGGAGATGATCGCATAATATTTAGGGGTTGAGATGGACCAAAAACTGAAAAAAAAACTGATTTTGCAGTTGCTCTACAGGTCGCAATTATAGGCCAATCGACGCGGAAGTTAGCATGGGACTAGAGCTGAGGGATGGGCAGAAGTCTCCCAAATTTTATGGCCATCGGGTAATATTTAGTGGGTGAAATAGGCCATAACATTTGTGTTAAATAAAAGTAAAATTTTCCATTAAACCGCAAATATTTTTAATCTCGGCGAAGTTTCAAATAGACGAAAAGGTCAATTCAATATATACAATGAGTATATACAAAGGAAGGGGATGTTAGCTAGAATGGCTGGGCCGATTTTTGTCAAATTTTGTCAATTCAGAATGCCCTCTTGCCATAAAAGAATAAAATCTAAAAAAATCGCATAAAAAGATGTCGATAATCATTAGCGGCAGATTTTAAAGTATTTTGTGGCATTTTTTTTAAGTTTGCATATTTTTTATCGCATGCGATTTTTTTAATTTGACTTAACATATTGAAGTAAAGATTTTGTGATATTTGTTCACCTTATATACAGATTGCAATTATCGTCCGATCCTCACGAAATTTTTTATAAGGGTGGGGCTATTGTCTTTAACGATGTTCGAAATATATTAAAGAGTTGAACTAAAAATGTTTCTGATTTTCCAGCCTTTATAAAGTCACATACAGAAACCAGAGAACACAAAATGTCGCATTAAGTAAGAGTTTAGGACAGCGGGTAGATTGGACCAATACTTTTGTGGGATAATAATACGAACATTTATATTCTACAGAAACGCTGAAAATAACTTACAAGCGAAAGCCAAAATACACAAAAGGCGAACTTCTGGCTTTTTTATGCTGATTACGTTGACGAATATAGCCAAATATCGTAGACAAGCAAATCATATAGATGAGTCTAAATTTGGAGATACATAGGAACCTCTTGGTAAATATTTAGGGGTACAAATGAAACAACAAAAAAAATTCCTGATCACACAATTGAAATTAATCGACACGGAATTTTGCATGAGAAGAAGATTAAGGACAGGGAAGAAGTCCAGCATTTTGGATGACCATTGGATTATATTTAGCTGTAACTTACAGCACGACGGACTTCGTAAATATTGAGCAAATGTCCCTACTCAAAAAGCTAAGGGTAATATCTGGGCAATGCTCTATGACATAATTTCAAAAACGAAATCTTCCAAAATGGATTTGGACAAAAGGGGATTTCTACCATATTGCAGCGTTGTGGGGTATGATATAGTGGGCCCCGCACGACTTAAGCCTTTGCTTACTGGTTTTTTATTTGAGTTTTTACTTACTTACGCGTTCTTTCTTGTTATTTATAATATTCGCTGAAATACTTTGTAAACATTTTCGGTTTTATAGAGTTCTAGGAATAGGGGCGATGGAGTTCTCATTGCAATCAGCCCATGTATGCCATCTTTCCAATATTCACTGTTCAATAAATTTATAAATAAAATAAATAATTTTTTCTTTCATCCTAAAAGTATACTTTATAAATGACGTGATATCTTCCCAACATATTACTTTACCTTAAAATGTTAACAAAGGCTTGAAAATACGTTTATACTACATCAAAATATATTATCATATTTTAGCATATGTTATTGGTACAGCTTCCATTTAGAAACACTTTTTTAAAATTTTCGTTTCTTAGTGGATATTTGACATAGTCGCACAAAGTGTGGGGTACAGCTTCCTGTTCAAAGTTGTCAGTATTATACGGTACCATCAGATATTTGACATGTAAAGGTTTTATATGTTTCAGAATTGGTAACAATCAAAGAAACCTATATAAAAAATAGAAGGCATTCGTCGCGGCGTATTTTCCAATTTTTATTTAATTTCCAATACTTCTTGAGGGCCCTTTCACTTGTTAACTGTTAATCCCTTATAACAGCATAAACAGGATCTTCATATTAAGAATATAATTACAGAATATTACACATCTGGCACAAGTTTCCACATATGTACTTTTTCTCGAACCTGGTAACTCAAAAATTCCAAAGAAGAAGTAAATCTCAACAAAGATGAAGTTGCTTGAAAAAGATGTTGTTCTTCTAGCTGCCATGTCATTGTAGTAAAGTGATATAGCTGCATCTTTTTTATTGAAGACGAACGTTTGATTGGAGGGTTGGTTAAAAGGATTCACGCTGTGCACACAATCGAATACTTTGTTCATCAAAGCTCACTAGCACACATGCACCAAACTATAAATTCCCATATGTTATAAAATTCTGTGTCTGGGACATGTTCATATTTACTGCAATCAAAAATGAGTATAGATACGTACATACATAAATCAATGTTTGAAATGGGACTAAGTCAATTTGAAAAAAAAACCTGACCAATATTTGTCAGTTCCATGACACCATAGAAAAAGTTAAAATTTACAAAGACCTTCTACATCTAAAAATATAGCTTAAATCTATCGATGAGGTCTTCTCCAAATATTGATTTTTATACCCTCAGCCATATGGCTAGAGAGGGCATATATCGTTTGATACGGCCTAAACGTGTCTTATCGAAATAACGGTTTTAGACCCCATGTCTCTTTGAACCAAATCCGTTTCAGGGCATTTAGAGTCGATGCAGCGATGTCCATCCGTCCGTCCGTCCATTACTCCGTCCAGTACCTCCCCCACAAAGGGTCAAAAATATTGAATAATTATAGCTATTATAATTATGTGATTTAAGAGTCCGATTATCTTCAAATTATACACATCACAATATTTTTTTTAACCCAAGGTCTGGTGTGAAAATGGAATATATCGTTCCACGCTTTCCGGTATTCCTCCCACATAGGGTCAAAATTTTGGATATTAATGAAACTCATAAAATGCGAAATTAACATTTGATTCCATTCAGACATGACACATCTCAATATTTCCGTCAACACAAGATCATTTATAAAGATTTATTTCATATGCGATGCGAACATTTCTTCTGGTATCTCCTCCACTAAGGGTCAAAATTTTGAATAGCCAAAACGCTCAAAGAAAACGAAATAAGCATCCGGTTCTCTCCATATTTTACACATCCCAGTATTTCTAAAAACACAAGATCTGCTGTGAAAATAGTGATAATAGATATCAGCCAACCCCTTCTGGTACCTCACCCACTTGCTAAACAAATCGGCGATTCTATACAACTTGCTATATTTAAATATTTCTCTTAACCAGAAATCTGATATGAATATGTAATTTATCGGAGTTTAAGATTTCGTATAAAATTGGAAATAAATGTTCGATTTTCTTTAATTTTTGCACATATCAATATTTTCCTCAATCTATATATATAAATGTAAGTTGTGTTAGTTACTACGCTTATAACTTAAGAACCGCTGGACTGATTTTAACGATTCACACAAATTCGGAATTGTCTCCTCTCCGAAAAGGATAATATCCAAAAAAATCGCGTAAAAATGTGATATATTAACATTTTCATTTTGACTTTTCAAATGTACAATAGTAATGTTTTATTTTGCATGATTTTTTTTTTTCCATTTTGACTTTCTTTTTTCTAATGTACATTTGTAGTGTTTTTTATAATTTATTTTTGAATTCGAGTATTAATACCAATTTATTTAATTGACTTGATTTCTTGAGAACTGAAATTGATGGGGGTTACATGGAAGTGTAGTACCGAATTAGGTGGCGAAACGGAATAGATGATATCGAAATAATTTAACGCCGTCACACCAAAGTTAAAAGATAATTACTTTTTCAAAATCGCTAAAAAATCACGAAAAAAAAGATTTAATTGCAAAAATTGTCAAATCGGGAAAAAATCGAAAACAAATTTCAATGGAAGCGAATTTTAAAATAATAGCACATTCTATTGATAAACTTTGTAAGGATCTTTAAACATTTGCTGTAAAAAATCAGCGAACAAGTTGAAGATTTTTTCAATTTGTTATTATTCTTTTGTCAATTTTTTTCAATTTGTATTATCATATTGAATTCAGTGGATTTTTTGTGAACAAAATAAAGAATAATTTTTCACTACATACAATTTTGCACCAAAAAATGAAATAAGTGCGAAATACGATGTTAACTGACATCTACCTTTCAACTCCAGGGCCGACATCGTAGTTCAGCTGGAAGATGCGAACACATTTAAACAAATAAAAATTACCGAAAAATCCTAATGGGGCTCATTTCAAAGCGTGGTCCTACTTCTTTCATGTGACAATAATCCGTCCAATGAGAGCTCAAAATGCAAAATTCTTTGGGAGTACAATCAGTAAAATACCAAATTTAAAGGGTGCAAAATAGTAGAGCGAATGGGACTTTTAGTAAGAAAAGGATTTCTATCCTTCCCAAAATTCTTCCCAAACATTCAAGATACCGACAGGTCACGATATCGCTCATTACTCACGGATAAGGGTGCAACCCGATTTCCTATTTATATAACCATCGTATGAATTAAGCTACTTTTTGGGGTCTTGGCCACTTTTTTCATTTGTTGACCCTTACATAAATTTTGAAATTTTCAGAGTAGGGCTTATATTGGTCTTGACCACATTCATCAATGGATTTGGCTAAAAAATGTTATGCCACCCTGGGGTAGGGAACCATCTTACAGATAATTGCCACATAGGAATTTATTTAAGTAAAGTCCCCACATTGGAGTATCCCCAAGTCCACTTTCACATCTAATGTGTGGTCAGAAAAGAAAATTTTGTATATTATTGTATTTGTAACCCCCAAGAGAATATTGGTTGGGCCACGTTTTGGTATAACCCTCATATGAATGTATCCCTGATTCCAGCTATGACTGTGGTCTTGGCCACGTATTTCAAATGATTTGGCCATTATTTGGCATCTTGGCTTTTCTATTTCGAGGGTCTTGACCACATTTTCCAATCGATTTTGCTGTATTTAGGCTACTATGTGAGTAGAGAACCATCTTTCAGAAAAATGTCAACATACGTAAATATATTGATACAGTCCCCATATAATCCCCTGGGCCGCCGATCTATAGTGATTTTTATCGATTGGCAGACGACAACACGGGCATTGTTTAATCGTCATTGAATTTTACTATGAACAAGAACATAGACTTTTTGGGGACGCTAATGCGCAATTTGAGGTGCTATGGTAATGGGTGTAAAAGCGTAATTAACTTTGACTATTCAGAAATTATTTTGCCCTCCTTCCATAGGTATTTATTTCTATTTAGTCGGATCAATATTTATATTAAAATTTGTTCACCTTTATGAGCTAGATTTGTGAAAGATTATGCTATATAAAATTTACATTACAGACTAAATCTACGGGCCGGCAACGCGGACCGGGCCAGCTAGTATTATATAAAATGGAATGCTTCGGTACGATATATATGGTTCCTCACACATATCTCCTCATTTTCAAAAATTTGCACATATCTCATATACAATTTGGGAAGAAAATGATATAGTCGTAATATTTATATCAGACATAGTTCAGATACGAATGGGACAATATTGGGCAACTTCTTCGGAACCTCCCCCATAAAGGGTCAAAAGTTTGAATAATCATAACTCAAGGCTGGGGGTATACATCTGTCGGCAAAAACGACTGATACTATTTAACTTGTTTTAAAAGATTTTATGGATAAATTTCATATGGAAATACAGTCACTTTTGCTTCGGCCTATGAAATAAATTCCTGCAGTTACAGTTCGCAAAAGTAAAACATTTCTTGGTCGACATGAATAACGATGTTGGACAGCAATAAAACATTTGGTGAAAAAATGCATGTTGTTGGGTCAAGTTTTCCATCAAAAAATTACTTAACACAGGAGGCTCATTTCCACCTCGGTGGTTGCGTCAACAAGCAAAGTTGTTTTATCTGGAGCACGGAAAGTCAGGAGTTATTGTCTAGAACCCTCCTTATACTTAACTAATGAATGGTGCGGTTTATGGTCCGACATTGTCATTGGACCTAATAATTTCCAAAAAGCGGTTGGGTCATGTTAGGGTCAATGGCAAATTTTTATACCCTATACCACAGGGTGGTCTGGGTATTATGTCTTTGTGCATACAAACAAATGCACAAAGACAGGCAAAAGGGAACAAGATAGACCCATAGTTCCTTTTGATGATCTGCATAGAATCACATTCTGAGTCGATTTATGCATGCCAGTCCGTCCATCTATCCATGTATTTTTGTAAACAAAGTACAGATGGCATTTGCCAGATGAAATTTTGCATCAATCATTCGTTTGAACCAAGGATGAACCTAAATAGGAGATAATCGGTCAAAATTTAGATATAAGAAGTATGCTAGATTTGATGGAAATCGGTTCATATATAGATATAGCTCCCATATAGATTGTTCATCCGATTTGTTATTTTTGTCCTCCGCAACCGTTATATGCACTCTGTAACAACGAAATTTGGGGAAATATGTCAAACACAACTCAGAAATACCTTTGCTAAATTTTATCGAGATCGATTCAGATTTGGATGAAGCTCCCATATATATCTTCGTCCGATTTGATTTTTATTGTGCATTAAACGTGTAATATTTATACAAATGTAATGGAAATTGAGTCTAGAAACACGATTTCAAATTTGGTGAAAATCGGTTCAGATGTAGCTATATAGTTCCTATATATATTGTTCATCCGATTTGTTGAATTTTTCCTGCACAGCCGTTATGTGCACTCCGATAACAATAACGATATTCGGATACATATATCAAATTCAGTTCAAAAATATTTTTGCAAATTTTTTAACGAGATCGGTTCAGATTTGCATATAGCTCCCATATCTAAAAGGGTAATAAAAGTCCGAATCGAAGAGGCACAAATGTCTCGGTAGTAGAAAACGATTCAGAAGAGTACATTCCTCATATATTGGGCTTTAAATTATAACTATTGTCATAGTTGTTATAAATTTATTCTCACAAATTTCCCATAAAATCTTTTATTTGTTATGTGAAGCTCTACTAAATATGTAAAGTGGTGTAGGCTATCATAAATTCGGTTGTTTTTGGTTGAAATTGTATGGTATTGATCTGTACTGACTTTTTTGGTCTCTTTACGCGAGAAGTTCTCTTGCCGAGTTCTCTCTCGAAAGGGTGCTCTCAATTCGCCACAAAGATCTTGTGATTGATTTTTTCTTTTGAGGTCACATGAAATTTATGTTATACTCCAACATCCGAACATCGATTCAATACATCGAGGACGATTTGATCATTCATAATTTCATGAAGATGGTTATTTTAACAGGTTTATTGCGACCATTTGGCTGACTTTGTTTTTCATTATTTAGGGTATACCTTAAAAAGCCATGCTATATTCCATTTAATTTGAGCTGCATCGTTTGGATAACTTCTTATCTAAAATATATAAATTGTCAATTTTTGTCTCCAACGATGTTCAGTTATGTGTTTGTTTTCTCTTTCGAGACGATTTAAGTTGTATTATCGAGAATGAATTAGGTTGTGTTTATTATCGAGAATGCTCCGCCCTACAATATTCCTAAAATATAGGCAATTATTTCACTAATTAATGTAACTCTAGAGTTAATACATTTCATCGCACAAACTATCATTCATTGGGTGGTGTAAGTAGATTGATATGATTATTTGTGAAAAGTGATACCAGGCGTTTAGCATTGCCACTGTCATTGTCGTTGTTGTTGTTGTTGTTGCTGCTGTTGCCGTTGCCTTTGCTTTTGTCAAGAAATCAACAATGGCTCATTGAATGGAGTGCTAAAAGATGTAGGAGTAAGAATTTTTATTATTCCCACATAAAAACGGAATCACAACGCTGAAGATGTTGTCAATGTCTGTATGAATTAAGATGTTGATGCACACAATGACATTTTGAGGTGGAAACATCCTGTCTGCATCGTTGCTGTTCATTCCTGCTGATCGATTTGATTGGATGGAATGTATGGTTTGGTATTTTTGTCATTTTGATTGAATGCTGTCGTTTATTATATTACAAACGCTTTCAATCTTATGAATCGTATTAAAGGCAGATTGGAGTTGAATTAAAGTACAGATTTATTATTACGAAATACGTACACAGATATCTCATACATATAAAGAATTATTGTATGAGTATTAAAATATAAATATTTTTCTGATTTAATTATACCCTCCATCATATTATGGAGGGTATGCAGGTCCTAAATAGAAAAGTTTCCACTGGACATGATTCGAAGATGTGGATCAATACTTCAATATATATTATGTTGGTGACTTCATCTTTAGTGGTGCTTTAGGGTTCATTTATATACGGACCTTAACTTGAACCAAAAAAAAAAAATTTTCCAAATATATATTTTGCACGTTTACACAATGGCAAGTTAGAAACTAGTGAGTAAATGCTATAATCAATTTTACAATATATAGGAAAACTTTTTATGTCCAAACCCTTTCTTGTCGACTATTTTAAATAATGCCATACAGTCCTGCACAAATGTACTTTTGGTTTTTGACCGGGCCATTTGCTTTACTGTGGTAATGATTGGTATTCAAAATAATTTCACAGTTATGTCCTTAGTTCTCTCTTCATGCAAAATTCTGTGTCGATTGGTTTTTAGTTGTGACCCGCAGAGCGACTGCAAAATCAGGAAAATTTTAATTTTTTGGAATTGCCGGCCCGCACTTTGTATCTTATAATGCATATTTTTTTAAGCGTAATAAATCCCACATCTGACTTATTATAAGTAATGACTCCATAGTAATTTCGAAATTGAAATAAATATTCATGGCAAAAATTATAATAGATATTCTTCCACCGTCGATTTTCCTATTTTTTCAGCTACAGGCTTTAATTGGAGTGTCAAAAACCTATATGATATAGAACATCTATCGAGTCCCATGTGAAAACTCAGCTGAATTGTTGGTACTGTAAAGAGCTTAGCAACATTTTCCATTTAAATGAGCTGTATATAGAATTTGTATTTCCAACGTTTATAATACCGTGCTGCGTTGTTTTTAGTTTTGTCCACCTTATAATTGAGGGCATAATGATTTCAGAATGATCAAAGATAATTACTTTTTTACAACCATTACCGTAAGTTGGGAATTAATTTTGTTTTCATTTAAATTGCCCATATTTTTATACCCTCCACCATACTATGGAGGGTATATTAATTTTGTCATTCCGTTTGTAACTCCTCGAAATACTCATGTCAGACCCAACAAAGTATATATATTCTTGATCAGCGTAAAATTCTAAGACGATTTAACCATGTCCGTCTGTCTGTCTGTGTGTCTGTCTGTCTGTCCGTCTGTCTGTTGTAATCACGCTATCTTTCGAACAAATTGAGATTGAAGGCTAAAATTGTATTACATGTATATTTTGCCAGTAGGCAGGTTAAGTCCGTAAATGGGCCATGTAGGCCCAAGTTATCATATAGCTCCCATATAACGGTACCTCCCGATATTCGGTATTTTGATGATTTTAGCGACATTATTCACCGGAATTGTTTCAAATTTGGCATGTGAAGTTCGTAATGGGTACTTCAGCCCATGTTAGAAAATTGTCTGTGCAGGTCCACGTCTTCGTATAGCCCCCATATAACGGTACCCCCTGTATTCGGTGTTTTGATGATTTTAGCTACATTATAAACAGATTTTTCTTCAAGTTTCGCATTTAAATATTGTAATAACTTATGACAAAAGTTGCCTATGCAGGTCCACGTCGGTATTTTTAAAATTTAACAGAATTTTTAACGGATTTTATTTATTTTTTTTTTTTTTTTTGTCAAATTTGTACCAAATGGTTGAGGGTATTAAAAGTTCGGCCAGGCCGAACTTACAGCTTTTTTACTTCTTCATCATAGTATAATTCAATGACGATTAAACAAATGTTCGGTCCCGTGCTACTTAGCAATATTCGTAATATTTTTTTATGTTTCTGCCACAATTTCCCACTGAATCAGTACCAGTTTAACATTTCGGAGTTAATTTCATATAGACGTACATCCCAAATCTATGTTCCTAACCATTATTCTCTTGGGGGTTGCAAAGTCAATAGAATACAAAAATGTTCTTTTCTGACCACACATTGGTTGGGAAAGTGGACTTTGGGGTACACTAATGTGGGGACTATATTTAAATAGATGCCTATGTGAACAATTATATGTAAGATGGTTCTTTACCCCAGAGTAGCCTATATAAAATTTTTTGTCAAATCAAGTGATGAATGTGGTCAAGACTAAGATGGACCCTATTCTGAAAATTCAATATTTCACGAGAAGAGGTTTTCTACCCCCTTAGAAACAAAGATATCAAATAAGGGCCAAAGGAAATTTAAAATGTGCCCAAGACCCCGAAAATAGTTTAAATCATATGGTTTTTATACAAAAACGTGATCAGTTATTGCAAGGATGGTTTCTTCTCAAATTCCCAACATTTGCCAAAATTAGTATAAGAAATATGGTTAGAATATAAAATACTAGCTGGCCCGGTCCGCGTTGCCCTCCCCTAGTTTTAGTCTTCAATGATTACTTTTTAAAGTATAATTATTCACAGATCTGGCTCATATTAGTGGACCTGGGAGGTAAAGTTATATGGGAACTATACCAAAGTGCATACTATGTTAAAATTATTCTGTATTTTTAAAATTATTCGGTGTTTCCAATTGTTAGCCAAATCGATTGGAAATTTGTTAGCAATAGTTGAAATCAAGAGATACCTTCATATGTGCGCTACTTTGTAACATTGGTTTACATTAAACATTTTCTTCGAAGTGGTTTTCTACCTCCTTAGAAACTAAGATGCTAAATAAGGGATAAATCAATTGAAAAATGTGGCCAAGACAACGGAAATAGCTAAAATCAGGGAACACCTTCATATGAAGGCTATACCAAAACGTGGGCCTACATTGATAATTTTTTTGCAAGGATGGTTTTTTTCTTACTGAGAACTCAAATCACTAAAATTTGCCGACATTAGTATGAACAAGTAAAAAAGCAGTAAATTCGGCCGGGCCGAACTTTGAATACCCTCCACCATTTGGAATTAGAAAATTTTCAAAAAAAATCCAATAAAAATTCTTTTAAAATCTTTAAAATATCTAATATAGGAAGGTGCCGATATATGGGGGGATATACGATATTGTGGACCTATAAAGACAAATATATGTCTGCGTGTAAAGTACTCACAAGAAACTCCATGTGTGGATTTTCAGGCAATACGATTGGAAAATGTGGTTAAAATCATCAAAATACCGAATATCGCGGGGTACCGTTATATGGGAGCTATACGTTATCGCTAACCTATATAGAGAATTCTCTGTCGGTGGGTAAAGTGCTCACAAAGAACCCCTTGTGTACAAAGAACCCCTTGTGACCATTCCGTTGAAAAATATGGCTAAAAACATCAAAATACCGAATATCGGGGGTACCGTTATATGAGGGCTATACAATATCGTGGATCTATATAGATAATTCTCTGCCGAGGTATAAAGTACCCACAAGGAACTCCTTGTGTGGATTTTCAAACAATTCCGTTGAAAAATGTGGGTCAAATCATAAAATACCGAATATCGGGGGGTACCGTTATATGGGGGCTATACGATATTGTGGACCTATATAGATAATTCTCTGCCGAGGTATACCGAAAATCGGGGGGTACCGTTATATGGGGGCTATACGATATTGTGGACCTATATAGATAATTCTCTGCCGAGGTATAAAGTACCCACAAGGAACTCCTTGTGAGGATTTTCAGACAATTCCGTTGAAAAATGTGGGTAAAATCATCAAAATACCGAATATCGGGGGGTACCGTTACATGGGGGCTATACGATATTGTGGACCTATATAGATAATTCTCCGCCGAGGTATAAAGTACCCACAAGGAACTCCTTGTGTGGATTTTCAGACAATTCCGTTGAAAAATGTGGGTAAAATCATCAAAATACCGAATATCGGGGGGTACCGTTACATGGGGGCTATACGATATCGTGGACCTATATGGACAATTCTCTGCCGAGTTATAAAGTACCCATAAGGAACTCCTTGTGTGGATTTTCAGACAATTCCGTTGAAAAATGTGGGTAAAATCATCAAAATACCGAATATCGGGGGGTACCGTTACATGGGGGCTATACGATATTGTGGACCTTTATAGATAATTCTCTGCCGAGGTATAAAGTACCCACAAGGAACTCCTTGTGTGGATTTTCAGACAATTCCGTTGAAAAATGTGGGTAAAATCATCAAAATACCGAATATCGGGGGGTACCGTTATATGGGGGCTATACGATATTGTGGACCTATATAGATAATTCTCTGCCGATGTATAAAGTACCCACAAGGAACTTCTTGTGTGGATTTTCAGACAATTCCGTTGACAAATGTGGGTAAAATCATCAAAATACCGAATATCGGAGGTTGTTGTAATCACGCTACAGTCTAAACGAATTAAGATAGGAAGCTAAAATTTTGCACAGATCTCTCTTTTGTCTGCAGGCAGGTCAAGTTCGAAGATGGGCTATATCGGTAGACGATATCGTATAGCCCCCATATAACGGTACCCCCCGATATTCGGTATTTTGATGATTTTACCCACATTTTTCGACGGAATTGTCTGAAAATCCACACAAGGAGTTCCTTATGGGTACTTTATAACTCGGCAGAGAATTGTCCATATAGGTCCACGATATCGTATATCCCCCATGTAACGGTACCCCCCTATATTCGGTATTTTGATGATTTTACCCACATTTTTTCAACGGAATTGTCTGAAAATCCACACAAGGAGTTCCTCGTGGGTACTTTATACCTCGGCAGAGAATTGTTCATATAGGTCCACGATATCGTATAGCCCCCATGTAACGGTACCCCCCGATATTCGGTATTTTGATGATTTTACCCACATTTTTCCACGGAATTGTCTGAAAATCCATACAAGGAGTTCCTTATGGGTACTTTATAACTCGGCAGAGAATTGTCCATATAGGTCCACGATATCGTATAGCGCCCATGTAACGGTACCCCCCGATATTCGGTATTTTGATGATTTTACCCACATTTTTCAACGGAATTGTCTGAAAATCCACACAAGGAGTTCCTCGTGGGTACTTTATACCTCGGCGGAGAATTATCTATATAGGTCCACAATATCGTATAGCCCCCATATAACGGTACCCCCCGATATTCGGTATTTTGATGATTTTACCCACATTTTTCAACGGAATTGTCTGAAAATCCACACAAGGAGTTCCTTGTGTGTACTTTATACCTCGGCAGAGAATTGTCCATATAGGTCCACGATATCGTATAGCCCCCATGTAGCGGTACCCCCCGATATTCGGTATTTTGATGATTTTACCCACATTTTTCAACGGAATTGTCTGAAAATTCACACAAGGAGTTCCTTGTGGGTACTTTATACCTCGGCGGAGAATTATCTATATAGGTCCACAATATCGTATAGCCCCCATGTAACGGTACCCCCCGATATTCGGTATTTTGATGATTTTACCCACATTTTTGAACGGAATTGTCTGAAAATCCACACAAGGAGTTCCTTGTGGGTACTTTATACCTCGGCAGAGAATTATTTATAGGTCCACAATATCGTATAGCCCCCATATAACGGTACCCCCCGATATTCGGTATACCTCGGCAGAGAATTATCTATATAGGTCCACAATATCGTATAGCCCCCATATAACGGTACCCCCCGATATTCGGTATTTTGATGATTTTACCCACATTTTTCAACGGAATTGTCTGAAAATCCACACAAGGAGTTCCTTGTGGGTACTTTATACCTCGGCAGAGAATTATCTATATAGGTCGACAATATCGTATAGCCCCCATATAACGGTACCCCCGATATTTGGTATTTTGATGATTTTACCCACATTTGTCAACGGAATTGTCTGAAAATCCACAAAAGGAGTCCCTTGTGGGCATTTTACCGCCTCAAAATGAAGTGTCTATATAGGTCCACGATATCGTATATCCCCCATATAACTGTAACCTCCGATGTTCGGTATATTGATGATGTTAGCCACGCTTTTCAATGGAATTGTCTTAAAATCAACACAAGTAGTTCCTTGTGAGTACTTCACCCCCTGAGAGAGAATTGTCTATACAGGTCCACGATATCGTATATCCCCCATATAACGGTACCCCCCGATATTCGGTATTTTATGATTTGACCCACATTTTTCAACGGAATTGTTTGAAAATCCACACAAGGAGTTCCTTGTGGGTACTTTATACCTCGGCAGAGAATTATCTATATAGATCCACGATATTGTATAGCCCTCATATAACGGTACCCCCGATATTCGGTATTTTGATGTTTTTAGCCATATTTTTCAACGGAATGGTCACAAGGGGTTCTTTGTACACAAGGGGTTCTTTGTGAGCACTTTACCCACCGACAGAGAATTCTCTATATAGGTTAGCGATAACGTATAGCTCCCATATAACGGTACCCTGCGATATTCGGTATTTTGATGATTTTAGCCACATTTTCCAATCGTATTGCCTGAAAATCCACACATGGAGTTCCTTGTGAGTACTTTACACGCAGACATAGATTTGTCTTTATAGGTCCACAATATCGTATATCCCCCCATATATCGGCACCTTCCTATATTAGATATTTTAAAGATTTTAAAAGAATTTTTATTGGATTTTTTTTTGAAAATTTTCTAATTCCAAATGGTGGAGGGTATTCAAAGTTCGGCCCGGCCGATCTTACTGCTTTTTTACTTGTTTTTTTTTTTTTGAAAATTTTCTAATTCGTTCCAAATGGTGGAGGGTATTCAAAGCTCGGCCCGGCCGAACTTACTGCTTTTTTACTTGTTGATATCTGATATCAGATACCAAATATTTTTGACGAGCACATTTTACTGGTGTGGAGGACTTAAATAATAGGACAGGACAGGGTGAGATAAAAAAAACTACAATCAGCTTCAGACTTCTATCATTCCTAAGCCATCCGTCCGACAGCTGTTAAAATTATTCCAGTGACAGCTCATTATATTGTATACAAGTGTACAAAAGCATTTTGATAAGAATTTTCCAGAAAAAATGTTATTCGTGATGGAATTTAAGTGTGATATTGTGATTTCTTTATATTTGGCTGGAAAACAGCAAGTGGCTATAATTAGAGCACTCCAGCATTTAAATTTGAATAAATCTTTTGTGTCTCGTACCATCGCTCGTTACCGTGATACCGGTAGCGTAGCCCGACGTCAAGGAAGTGGACGGAAGAAAACAGCAACATCAGCAGAAATGGTTCGAAAAGTAAAGAAGCGACTTGATCGAAACCCACGTCGCAGTGGCCGAAAAATAGCTCGTGAGCTGAACATATCACAATATTTCATTCGGCAAATATTGCAAAATAAGCTCGGGGTAAAGCCAATGAAATTTCAAAAATTGCAATAACTTAAATCGCAACAGAAAGAAAATAGACTCAAAAGAGCTAAAGAATTGCTTCGCTTGGCCGAAAGTGGTGAACTGCCGAATATGGTTTTCTCCAATGGAAAACATTCGTTGTCTAGCAGTTTGTAAATAAACAAAATGAGCGTGTTTACTTGCCAAAGAGGTCAGCTGAAAATGTGCACCTGCGGTTGGCCACCAGAACTCAAGCGCCGGCCATGGTGATGATGTGGGCCGCCATAGCAGCCGATGTTCGCTCTTCGCTCGTATTATTCGACCGTGCCATCAGAATAAATGCCGAATATTATCGCGAAAATATTCTGGAAAGTGTAGTAAAGCCTTGGGCACGCAAACATTTTGGCCGCAGACCTTGGACATTCCAACAGGACTCAGCACCATCGCACTCAGCATGCGTCACCCAAGAATGGTTACAAAATGAGGTTCCTCGCTTCATTTCCAGCGCAAAATGGCCACCAAATGGGGTCTAAATACCGCAGAGCAACATTCAAGGAGCGTGTGACGGTTTCAATTGCCGTTTGAAGGCCATAATTCGTGCCAAAGGTGACCAATTCGAACAAATCTAAACTTATTCTAAAATTTGATGCCATTTTCGACATTTTTGGCTTTCATTCAATAAAATTAAAAAAATGTAAAAATTATGGCGTTTGACTTTGTTGCAGTTTTTTTTACCTCGCCCCGTACAGTGATACCTCCCGATATTCCTTATTTTGATGATTTTAGTGGTATCATTCACCGGAGATGTTAAACATTTGATGTTTAAAGTTCGGGTTCGGTGCTACAGCATATGACAATTACTTATGAAGGACCACGTCTTCGTATAGCCTCCATATAAGGGGTTTAATTTGAGAGGCATTTTTCTACGGAATACATAAAAATGGCCGAAAATATATATATGAGACCTAGATCCAAACATCAACCGATTTCAACAAAATTTTACAAATTTATATTTGTTCGAAATTATGTCACTTATTCCAAATTTCATTGGAATCTGTCTTACATATCGTATTTAGTGCATAAAATAAATTAAGTCGGTCGAGAATATTTATGTGAGCTATATCCAAATCTGAACCGATTTCAATATAATTTGGCAAATAATTTTTTTGTTTAATTCCGAATTCCGTTACACATTCCAAATTTTATTGAAATTAGATATACATAGGGTGTTTGGTGCATGAAATGCATGCCGAAATTGTATATAGGAGCTATATCGAAATCTGAATCGATTTCAATATAATTTGACTAATAAATTTTTTAGGCAAATTTTATCACACATTGCAATTTTCATTGAAATTTGATATACACAGCGTGTTTGATGCATAAAATATATAGGAGCTATATAATCAAATCTGAACCCTTTTCAATATAATTTGGAAAATTTATTATTTGTTTCAAATTTTGTTACACATTCCAAATTTGGAGACTCTATCTATAATCGATCAATAGATCTTCGATTCTGATGCTACATCTTAAGTTCCAAGTGGAATTTCGAAAATTTTCGAGTTCCTAAATTACAAACAATCAAACTTATAATAATTTTCCTCTCTTATAGATATAGATTAAAAATTTTGAGGTTTATACATTTGATTGGATTGAATTGAAATTTTGCCACTACTTTCAACACCAAATTTGCGTATTTAAGCACTTAAGCACTAGAAATATCTATTAGCTCCTTTGTTAAAAATAAAACAATGTTTTTTTCCAAAACTGTATTATTAACCTTAAATTATTGAACATTGGGGTATAATATATAATATAAGTCTAAGAATATTTACAAATATTTTGGCCTGTCTTATTGTGAACACATTTGTTTTAATATTTAGCACTGCTTCAAAATCTTGAATCGCTGCGTTCTTTCTTCCACTCTCTGCTGCGTTCTATTTCTCAGGGCATATTTCAATATTTGTTGCCAAATTATGAGCATACCGCCAACGATTAGCATAAAAACACAAATAACATCCAGTGAATGGTATATGAAAAAACTGTAAATAAAATCCATTAGATTATAGCCGTATCTATGTCGATGTGAGTGGTAAACAAACCTCATATTCCGCACTGGTGACTGTAAGTGTGACACATCCTTGTGCTTCATCACATATTCTGTCCAATAAATTGCCGTGTCAATCGGCTTTGACATTTGATCCAATAACAATTGACT
Organism: Musca domestica; assembly: GCF_030504385.1. Taxonomy (NCBI): domain Eukaryota; kingdom Metazoa; phylum Arthropoda; class Insecta; order Diptera; family Muscidae; genus Musca; species Musca domestica. The sequence continues at coordinate 24,948,852 of NW_026712328.1, read as the reverse complement.
TTTCTCATGGATTTTTCTTTTGTATTTGCCATTGTTTATAATGGCCATTATGGTGTGGTAGAGTTTATCTGCCGTTATCGTTTCAAGCGGTAAACGTACGGCATAGCCATCCGATTCGGCTTTGACTGCATTTACGTCGTGGTCACAGAAAACGGGCAGCATAACCATGGGCACCGCATGATAAATGGCTTCATACATGCTAAGCAGACCGCCATGTGTGACGAAAGCCATCAACTTCCGGTGGCCTAATATGTCCTGTTGCGGCAACCAACCACTCAAACGAACATTCCTGCTGATGCCTCTCATATGTTGATGTGGCCCATTGGGCAATATGGCCTCTCTCGCATGGATACCGGTCGCGGTGGCATTGCCATCCCACTTCCAAAGAACATGGTATTGTGGTAAACGCGAAAATACCTCGACGAGCATGCGACGGAACTCTTCGGGCATGTTTGCTGCCTTCACCGACGAGCCCATTGAGAAAAATATCACACCCGCCGGAGCTGATTCCATGAACTGCTCCAGGTCTTGCGGTAATTTGCCAGCGGGTCTGCAGTGTAGACAAGCAATTTCGATAACGTTCGGATAGAAAGGCCGGGCATAGGTGATGCTGGCATGGCCATTCTGCAGTATGATGGAAACGTTGCGCATCAATGCATAAGGATGCGGTATACTGGCGCCAAAGTGTTGAATTAGAACTCCATGCACTTGATTGGTATAATACTGTAGCCGCACCGGTACACAATACGCAGAAAACATGCAATGAAAAAAGGGGAAAATCAGGAATAGTTAGGTATTCTATTGTCAAATTGATATTATGAAACTAGTGAGCACAACCTCTCCATGCCGAATTGACAATGTTTATGCTTTTTGGCATACTTCGAACACACTCTGATACAACTAAATTCCTCTGCGGTCATAAAGCAAAATGTACCTGTCCATTTTGCTTTATTGCTATGAGTTGCAGCAATTCATATGCGACTTGAGTACAGTATTTAAATTGGATCCTTTTGAAACATTAGAATTTGCAAATTAATGGTATGAAGAAATTAAATGTCTTATAAGGACATTGATATACAGAATGTATATATACAGGGTGAGATTAAAAAACTGCAACCAACTTCAGACCGCAGCCACTCGTCCGAGATCTGTTAAAATTATTCCAGTGACAGCTCATTATGTTGTTTGCAATCGTAAAAAAACATTTTGTTGAGAATTTTCTAGAAAATAACTTATTTGTGATGGAATTCAATTGTAATAGTGTGATTTCTTAATATTTAGCTGGAAACCAAAAGTGGCAATCGTTAGAGTACTCCAGCACTTAAATTTGAATAAATCTTTCGTGTCTCGTACCATCGCTCGTTACCGTGATACTGGTAACTTAGCCCGAAGTTAAGGAAGTGGACGGAAGAAAATAGCAACATCAGCAGAAATGGTTCGAAAATTAAAGAAGCGACTTGATCGCTTTTGCCGAAAAATGGCTCGTGAGCTGAACATATTGCAATATTCCATTCGGCAAATGCTGAAAAACGAGCTCGGGGTAAAGCCATTGAAATTCCAAAAAGTACAAGAACTTACACGGCAACAGAAAAAATAGACTCAAAAGAGCTAAAGAATTGCTCCTCTTGGCCGAAAGTGGTGAACTGCCGAATTCGGTTTTCTCCGATGAGAAAACATTCGTTGTCTAGCAGTTTGAAAACAAACAAAATGATCGTGTTTACTTGCCAAATAGGTCAGTTGAAAATGTGCACCTTCGGTTGGCCACCAGAACTCAAGCGCCGGCCATGGTGATGGTGTGGACCGCCATAACAGCCGATGGTCGCTCTCCGATCGTATTAATCGACCGTGACATTAGAATAAATGCCGAATATTATCGCGAAAATATGCTGGAGTGTGGAGTGGAGCCTTGGGCATGCATATATTTTGGCCACAGAACTTAAACATTCCAACAGGACTCAGCACGATCGCACTCAGCACGCGCCACCCAAGAATGGTTACAAAATAAGGTTCCTGGCCACCAAAATCTCCGGATACCAATCCGTTGGACTATTGTGTCTGGAGTATTTTGGAAAGCATGGTTGGTTCTAAAAAATACCAAAGTGTTAATCACCTCAATCAAGCGCTTCGCCGGAAATGGACCAAAATACCGCAGAACAACATTTGGGCAGCCTGTGACGGTTTCATTGGCCGTTTGAAGGCCATAATTCGTGCCAAAGGTGACCAATTCGAACAAATCTATGCATATTCTAAAATTTGATGCTATTTTCTGACATTCTTTGCTTTAATTCATTCATTCATTTAATTCAATTATGACGTTTGCATAAATTAAGAACAGATGTACGGTTTTTATGCGAATATTAAGGACTACTTTAAGGTCGTCATTCCGTTTGTTATTCATCGAAATAATAATTTTAGACCTAACAGGTCAGATTCGTAGATGGGCTATATCGGGGCACGATATATTATGTCCCCCACATAACGGTACCTCCCGATATTCGGTACTTTGATGATTGTAGCCTCATTTTTTCAATGGAATAGTCTGAAATTTCACACAAGGAATCCCAAAATTCGGTACTTCTATGATTGTACCATAGTATACCCTACACCACAAGGTGGTCAGGGTATTATGTCTTTGTGCATTTGTTTGTAACAGGCAAAAGGAAATGAGATAGACCCATAGTTCCTTTTGATGATCTGCCTAGAATCACATTCTGAGTCGATTTATGCATGTGCGTCCGTCCGTCTGTCCGCCCATCCGTCCGTCCGTCCGTCCGTCCGTCCGTCCGTCCGTCCGTCCGTCTGTCCATGTATTTTTGTAAACAAAGTACAGTTCGCATTTATTGCCCTATCCAGATGAAAATCATTTGTTTAGCCCATGGACGAACCCTATTGAAATTGAATTGATAATCGGTAAAAATTTAGATATAGCTCCCATATATATCTGCGTCCGATTTGCCTTTTATTGTGCACCAAACGTGTAATATCAGCCCGAATAGTATGAAATTTTGCACATACAACCAAATTAGGCCTGAAAATAAGTAAGCCAAATTTGATCGAAATCGGTTCAGATATAGCTATAGCTCCCATATATATTGTTCATCCGATTTGTTATTTTTGTCCTCCGCAGCCGTAATATGAACTCTGTAACAACAATATTTGGAGAAATTTATCAAATACAGCTCAGAAATACATTTGCTATATTTTATCGAGATCGGTTCAGATTTGGATATATCTCCCATATATAAGTTCGTCCGGTTTACCTTTTATTGTGCACCAAACGTCTAATATAATAATAGAAGCTAGTATGTCAAATTTGGTGAATATCGGTTAAGATATAACTATAGTTCCCATATATATTGTTCATCCGATTTGTTGTATTTGTTACCCACAGCCGTAATATGCACTCCGTAACAACGATATTCAGGGAAATATATCAAATTAGGCCTGAAAATAAGTATGCCAAATTTGATCGAAATCGGTTCAGATATAGCTTTATCTGATTTCAAATTAATTTTGAACCAAATGTGCAATACAAGTCCGAATTTAAAAGATACAAATGCTTCGGCATATTTAAACCTTGGAACTTTAAATTATAATTATAATCATAGCGTGTATGATTGAATTTTCCCATAAAAACGTTTAATTGTTATGTGGAGCTCTACTAAGTTTGCAAAGTGGTGTAGGGTATCAAAAAGTCGGCCCCGCCCGACTTTAGGACTTTCTTTACTGGTTTTCAATATAATTGTCTAAAAATTCACACGAAGAGTTCCTTCTGGGTACTTTATCCCCTGCAATAGAATTTTTTATATAGATCCCCTCCGATATTCGGCATTTTTATGATTGTAACGATATTTTTGACCGGAACTGTTTCAAGTTCCGTATTTAAAGTTTGAAGTTCGTAATGAGTACTACAACCTATGCCAGAAAATTATTGAGCAGGTCACAGCATCGTTTAGCCCACATATATAGGTATCTATATCTTTATCCTTTATCCGGTATTTTCTAATTCAAACCGCACTAAAGCCCTAACACGCAATTTAAAACGATCATAGTTGGTATGGTCTATTTCACACAATTTCCCAATGTACTGAATATGTATAGTGGTGAAGGGTTCATAAAATCGATCCCGCCCTAATTTTGTTCTTTCTTTAGAGGTTTTCATTCGGAAATGGTTCGAAAATGAATGAATGGCTCGGAAATGAATGCAGATATTTTCATTCGAAATATATAATAATTGATATATAAGGAATTCATTAAATTCAGTTGCAGTCGGATAGGAATATAAAAATAGGTTCAATAAATATGCTTAATTTCTTCACACATTAAAAATGCACACAAATTCAAGTAAGCAAAGGCTAAAGTCACGCGGGGCCGACTATCTGATACCCTAGAACACCACAATGTGATAGGCTATATCCATCCACGAAATCAGCATAAAAAACCAGAAGTTCGCCTTTTGTGTATTTCGAATATTGCCTATAAGTAGTGTTGGTATTTTTTCACAGAAAAGTAGTGGTCCATTGTATCCTCTATCCTAACTCTAACTTCATGCGAGATTTCGTGTCTTTTGGTTTCTACTTTTGACCTTTATAACGGCTGCAAAATCAAGAATATGTTTATTGTTAGTCCATTTCAACCTCTAAATATATTGCGGACATCTTTGAAAACGATAGATCTAGCCCTTCTGAGCCTAATCCTACCCTTGTGAAAATTTTCGTGAGGATCAGACGATAATTGCAATCTGTAGATAATAACCCCAACCTGTGTTGTAAAGTGCAAAAATATTACAAAATATACACTTCAATATTATAAGTTAAATTGAAAAAATCGTATGCGATAAAAAATATGAAAAAATAAAAAAATGTCACAAGATATAACAAACCTATATTAACATCGTTTTTGGCATATTTTTATGCGATTTTTTAGATTTTATACTTTTATGCCAAAAGGGCATTCTAAATATACAAAATTTGTCAAAATCGCTCCAGCCATTCTGGAGATATAAGCATTCTAACTAACATCCCCTTCCTTTGTGTATATACATTGTATATATTTCGCTATATATCCGATATTTTTACTATCGGCATCTACGTAACGGTCAGAATTGACCTGTTCGTCTATTTATGATTTCGCCGCCATTAAAAATATTCGCGGTTTAATGGAAAATTTGACTTTTATTTATCATAAATGCTATGGTCTATTTCAACCACTAAATATTACCCGATGAAATTGGAGTCTTCTGCCCAGCCCAGAGCTCTAGCCCCATGCTAACTTTCGCTTTGATTGGTCTATAATTGTGACCTGTAGAGCAACTGCAAAATCAGGATTTTTTCAGTTTTTGGTTCATTTCAACCCCTAAATATTATGCGATCATCTTCAAAAGAAATAGGGTTGTATTCTGACCGTAACCCCACCTACATTTTAAATTTCGTGAAGATCGGGCTATAATTGCGACCTGTAGAGTGATTACAAATTAACATGTACAGAGAGACAGACGGGTGGACGGACATACATAGCTAGATCGACTCTGCTCGGCGAGATAGGAAGATCCATATATACTTTCCTATGTGGGAAATCAATATTTCGAGGTGTTACATAATTTTTGGCCCAATCAAACGTATAATACCCCCAACACATAGTGTTGTAGGGCATAATTAATTTGTCATTGTAAACACATCTGCTGAATATTTTATGTGGCTTAGAAGTGGATATTGATTTAGCTACACAGCCTTTGTAAAAAAATATTTCTATTAGATTGACAAGCAAATGCAGACACATGTTTTCTACAAAAACAGCTCGGTCAAAAGATTTTTTTTTCATGCTAAAAGATTTCCCAAGAATAACTAGAACGATTAAATTTCTCAATCTATTCAAACATGTACCATAAATCTTTCAATATTATATTCGATAATTTATGCAGCAGCACATTTCATGTAATGTCCAATATTAAATATTTGAACAGCTGCAGCTTAATTGTTTGAATGTGTACATGGTTCAAAAGTTTGTAGCATTCAATTATTATTATCTAGCCATAGAATGGAGAAATTGGGCTAGCAATTTAAGAAGATGCCCAACAAAGTAGCCTTTGCAGGAACATGAATTCATTTCGATACGGTTGCCTTGCTACAAGTACATGTTTGTTGTACATACACGTTTGTATGTATGTATATGTGAATATGTATGTGAGATGATTTATGTGTGTGTGTGTGTGTATAAATGTGTTTGTATGTTTGCCGACATGGAACTAATAAACAGCCAATGTTTGAAATGACTATTTTCTGGAGAGAGAGAGAGAGCGAGAGAATTTTTGATATTCATACGCAAATTTACATTGGCCCAAAAGTTGTTTTTAAATTCCATGTAGAAATTTGGCGTAAAGTGGGTTATTTGAATCTGACTTAGACAAAAGGTCAGCAGTCGATTTTGTTAAGAGTTCTAAACGGTTTTAATTTCCGAAGAACGTAGTTTTCAGACTAAGATAAGGCTCTATGACTGAGAACATACCAAACCAGTAAAGAAAGTCTTAAAGTCGGGCGGGGCCGACTTTATGATACCCTACACCACTTTGCTAATTTAGTAGAGCTCCGCATAACACTTAAACGTTTTAATGGGAGAATTCAATCATACGCGCCATGATTATAATTATAAGTTAAAGTTCAAAGGACCAAATATGCCGAAGCATTTGTATCTTTTAAATTCGGACTTGTATTGCCCATTTGGTGCACAATTAATTTGAAATCGGATAAAAAATATATATGGGAGCTATATCCAAATCGGAAACGATCTCGATAAAATTTGGCAAAGATATTTCTGAGCTGTATTTGATATATTTCCCTGAATATCGTTGTTTCGGAGTGCATATTACGGCTGTGGGTAACAAATATAACAAATCGGATGAACAGTATATATGGGAGCTAAAGCTATATCTGAACCGATCTTCACCAAATTTGACATACTAGCTTCTAGACTCAATTCGGTCGTAAGTGCCGAATTTCATCCCATTTGGGCAAATATTAGACGTTTGGTGCACAATAAAAGGTAAATCGGACGAAATTATATATGGGAGCTATATCCAAATCTAAACCGATCTCAATAAAATTTAGCAAATGTATTTCTGAGCTGTATTTCATATATTTCCCCAAATATTGTTGTTACAGAGTGCATATTACGCCTGCGGAGGACAAAAATAACAAATCGGATGAACAATATATATGGGAGCTATAGCTATATCTGAACCGATATCGATCAAATTTGGCATACTTATTTTCAGGTCCAATCTGATCGTACGTGCAAAATTCCATACTATTCGGACTGATATTACACGTTTGATGCACAATAAAAGACAAATCGGACGAAGATATATATGGGAGCTATATCTAAATTTTGACCGATTATCTCCAATTTCAATAGGGTTCGTCCTTGGGCCAAGCAAATGATCTGTGCAAAATGTCATCTGGATAGGGCAATAAATGCGAACTGTACTTTGTGTACAGAAATACATGGACAGACAGACGCACGGACGGACATGCATAAATCGACTCAGAATGTGATTCTATGCAGATCATCAAAAGGAACTATGGGTCTACCTCGTTTCCTTTTGCCTGTTACAAACAAATGCACAAAGACCCTGAGGTGGTATAAAAAGAGGCTTATGCAAGTTTGTCACAAAACCTTGGGATTTGTTCTACTGACCTAATACCATCCCCCAATTTGTAAGTCGGGTATAATGCAATTGGATAATTTTATAATTCCTACACCTCGATTGTTTTGTTACAAAAGTGCAGTTAATGTAGTAGTTTTCTTTGAATCACTGTCTGTGCTTCAACATACTTACATACTCTTCATCATACATTACCTTGTGCAATAAATCGGCTAATAGATGTGTCACATAATTTTCTATACGCTGCCATAGATTCATTGTCTCCGTTAGTGCTGTAAAGACATGAGGCGTTACAGCATACGCAATTGGATTTCCTGCCATTGCCAGACTTCCTGTATAGAAGCCGACGGTATTGATAAACATGAACGGCAGACCCAAACGATGTACGATGCCCAAAGCACACTCCGGAAATGCACCATCAACAATGGCTAAATGGAATCTTTGTGTCAATAATTCATCAGTAACGGTAACTCCAGTGTGGTCATCAGGTTCCAACAAACTGTTGCATGCCTTTGCATATGAATGTGAGGAAAACAGAAAAAGAAGAAGAACGAAAATTACAAAATCACATGTTGTTGATAGCATTAGACCGAGTAAAAAATATGGGTGGGTAATTTGTCACTTTATGTAGAATTTACATCTAGATGATAGATATTAGAGGGACGACAAAGAACTTTCGAAAGCACAGTGTGTAACATTTTCGAAAATGTGGTTGAGACAAAATGTCAAAATTACAAGAAAACCGAACACTTATACACAAGTTGATGCGAAATTATTAACTCCATATTCATCTCAGGTTTCTGGTTGAGAGAAATATTTAGACAGAGGAAGTTGTAAAGTACCGCTGACTTCTTTCGCATGTAATGACAGATAAAAGTATTCAAAATTGTAACCCTTTGTGGATGAGGTTCCACAAGTGGTTCGCAGATATATATCATCTTAACAACAGATCTTGTTTTTTGCAAAAATCAATGTATGTCTGAAGTTTAAAGAGATTTGAAAGCTTGTTTAACTTTCTGTGAGCGTTTGGTTTTTCAAAATCTTAAACCCTATGTGGAGGATATACTATAAGAAATGGTCCGATCTCTATCATCTTTATAACAGATCTTGTGTTGATAGAAATGTTGAGATGTGCTAATTTTGAATAGAATCGGATGTTAATTTGGCGTTTTATGAGCCTCATGGGTATTCAAAATATTAACCCTTTGTGGGGGAGGTACCAGAGGGAATGGACCAATATATTCCATCTTCACAGAGGATCTTGTGTTAGTAGGACAAAATGGATGTGTGAAATATGATAAGAATCGGATGTTTATTTCGGATTTTATGATCGTTTTGGTTATTCAAAATGTTGACCCTTTGTGGGAAAGGTACCAGAAGGAGTGGACCGCCTTCACACCAGACTTTGGGTTAGTAAAAATATTGTGATGTGTGTAATTTGTAGCAAATCGGACTTTTACATCACATTTTATAAAAGTTATAATTATTCAAAATGTTGATCCCTTGTGGGGGAGGTACTTAATGGAGTGAACCGATATTGCCCATTTTGCACCTGATCTAACACAGATGCAAATAGTAGGATTTACAAAGTTAGAGCAAAATCGGATTATCCTTTCCCATTCTGTACACTAAAATATTTATTTGAAAATTTCGTCATATTAGTGTGGGGAAGGTACCAGAAGGAGTGAACCGATTTTGCCAATCTCCGAACTCGATCTAAGTTTGACAATAATATTACAATGTACTAAGTTTTGACCAACTTTGGTTCAAAGAGAGTTATCGTGCGCACCAGCCAAACAGACAGACGGACGGACGTCGCTGGATCGACTCCAAATACCCTGAAACGGATTTGGTTCAAAGAGACCTAGGGTCTAAAGCCGTTATTTCGATGAGACAAGTTTTGGCCATATCAAATGATATATACCCGCTCTAGCCATATGGCTAAGGGTATAAAAAAAATAGAAAACCAGTAAGGAAAGACAAAAGTCGGGCAGTGCCGACTTTCTGATACTCAACACCACTATGGAAAAAAATCATTAAAAATGTGACTAAAATATTCAAAATACCGAATCTCGGAAGGTACCGTTATATTGGGGGAATACCAAAACGTAGACCGATATATATCATATTCAATACCAACCATCGTGCATAGTGTGCCGACTAAATAGCAAAGGACCGACAGTTCAATCCCACTATCAGACAAACAAAACAAAAGTATGACGAAACTAAATACAAGTTCAACTCTAGTGGTTTATAAATTTATTGACTGCCTTTTTGAACGTATTTATTGATTCTAAGGACAGTTTGGTAAGTAAGTACTTCCTACGACATGTTCATGCTACAATAAGGTTATGTTCGCAAACCAGAACTGGGCAAAATAAAATAATTAAAAACTGTATTAATATCATAAATTAAATAATTGTCCCCACCTATTTGTCGTTAAACCCGTTCAACTTTGAAAATGAAGTTGACTTCATAGTTCTTAAACGTAATAGACTTATAGTTTCTTTTGATGATCTTCAAAGAATTAGATTCTGAGTCGATTTATGGTTTTCAATCCGTCTGTCGATCCATGTATTTCTGCGAACAAAATGCAGTTCACATTTAGGTAAAATTTCACAGGATAAACATTATTGAAATTGGTACATATAACCGAATTTATCCTGGAAGAAACTGTGCCAAATTTGATGAAAATCGGCTTAGATATAGGTATACAGCGGAGAGCGACCATCGGCTGTTATGACTGTCCACACCATCACCGTGGCCGGCGCTTGAGTTATTGTGGCACATTTGCAGCTGACCTCTTTGGCAAGTAAACACGATCATTTTGTTTGTTTACAAACTGCTGGAAACGAACTTTTTCTCATCGGAGAAAACCAAATTTGGCAGTTCACCACTTTCGGCCAAGCGAAGCAACTCTTTACCTCTTTTGAGTCTATTTTCTTTCTGTTGCGGTGTAAGTTCTTGCACTTTTTGAAATTTAAATTTTTCAATATTTGCCGAATGGATTATTGCGATATATTCAACTCAAGAGCCATTTTTCGGCCACTGAGGCTTTTCGAACCATTTCTGCTGATATTGCTGTTTTCTTCCGTCCACTTCCTTGATATCGGGCTACGCAACCAGCATCACGATAACGAGCGATGGCACGAGACACTAAAGTTTTATTCAGATTTAAATCCTGGACTGCTCCAACGATTGCCACTTGTGGTTTTCCTGCCAAATATAAATAAATCACACCATCACGCTTGAAATTCATCACGAATTACTTTTTTTCTGGAAAATTCGCTTGTGAACAATATAATGAGCTGTCCCTGGAATAATTTTAACAGCTGTCGGACGAGTGGCTTAGAAATGACAGCAGTCTAAAGTTGGTTGCAGTTTTTTTTTATCTCACCCTGTAGGTCCCATATGTATGTTTCACCCGATATAAACGATTATTTGTTATGTGTAGCTCTACTAAATATTCATAGTGGTGTATGGCATCACAATTTTTTTTACAAAATATGTAGGGCATATAACGTTTGTCATTCCGTTTGTAACTCAAAGAAATAATCATTTTAGACTCGAAACGAACGAAAAAAGAATAGTCGTGTGCCTGCAGGCAGGTCAAGTTCGAAGATGGGCTATATCGGTCAACGATATCGTTTAGGACCTCCCAATTTGCAGTATTTTGCGAATTTAACAACGGTTTTTTATGGAATTGACTTAAATCCACACATTAAATTATTTTCAGGCACTTTACATCCCAAAAGATAGTTGTCTATATAGGCCTATTATATCGTATAGCCCCCATATAACGCGATCTCGGTATAGTAGATATTTTGATGATTTTGCCCACACTTTCTAATAGAATTGTCTGAAATTCTACACATGAAGTTCTTTGTGGGTACTATACCCCCTGGGAGAGAACTGTTTATATCGGTCATATATTAGTATTTGCAATTATTGAATAAACATTTTGTAAGTACTTAATTAAAAATCAAAATATCCCCCTATATATCACCTTCTAAATTGCAGGCCCGCACTTTAAATAATAATAGTGTAATAGAATTCAATAGTGGAAAATTCAACAATTTTGTAAAAATTGTGTTCCTCATCCTTGCCTTTTTCTCAATATGTTCCTAAAACACACATTCAAAGGCATGCTCTATACAAGCGGCAGGACGGATTTCGTCAAAAGAGACCCAGGACTTAAGACTGTTATTTCCATGAGACACATTTTGGCTGTGGAAATCACTGCAATTGTTGAAGGGATAAATTAATTAAATTTGGCTTGGGGTTGCCCATATTTGACGGACCCATGTTTTTTTTTTTTAAATCAAAGAAAAAAATAAAAAATTGGCGGTTGGCAATGTTAATCATTTAATTTGTTCCAAGTAGATTTGTTTACATCAATTTTTGAATATGATATCTCTCAAATGGCCGCCTCTGGCGTTGATGTCGTATTGTGCCCTTTTTGCTGCATTTTCCATCGTTTTTGCCAACATTTCGGCCGGAATAGCGGCTATTTCTTCACGAATGTTTTCCTTGAGCTCTTCTACGGTCCTTGGCTTGTTAATGTAAACCTTTGACTTCAAGAAGAAGTCAGGCGGCGTCAAATCCAGTCAAAATCACCACTTTTCGACATCAAACGGCCCGGAAACAAATTCTTCAGAAAATCCAGAACTGCCTCATACGCTTTCGACGAATAATTGGCATCACAAATTGGTCATCATGTCGCGATAACGCTCCTGATTGATGGTAACAGCATGGCCATTTTCATTTTGGAAGAAAAACGGCCCAATGACCGTTTTCGCACTAACGCCGCACCAAACTGGGACCTTTTCGTCATGAAGAGGCACTTCTTGAATCTCCTAATGATTTTCAGTGGCGTAAAAACGGCAATTTAGCTTATTTACGGTCCCATTCAATGTGAAATGGGCTTCATCGGACATGATAATTTTGTTCCAAAATTGCTCGTCATCTTCGGCCATTTCGATGACTCTTTCGGTCCATTCCAATCGACGAGGCTTGTCCGCAGGCAACATTCTTTGCGTCAATTGAATTTTGTACGGGAACAAATGCAAATCAATGCGAATAATCCGTTGTAAAGTGGACCGAGCCATGCCCAACTGCTGAGAACGGCGTTTTTGGGATGTTCTTGGGGACCTCTCAACACTGGCTCGTACGGCAGCGATATTCTCTGCCGATCGCTTTGGTCGACTTTTATATGGCCTCTTCGGATTAGAAAGAGCCTTACCAGTCGAAAGTTTTTCGTATAAACGCTTAATGGTGTTCTTAGAAGGCGCACTTCTCACATTTTTTTAATGTTTTAAAAGCACGTTGAGTTTTCACAATTGACTTCTTCTGTTGAATGTAAATTTGAACTATTACAGAGCGCTCGCGTGGCGTGTATTGGTACATGGTAAGAATCTGCTTGGACTGACGCTTCGAAAGCGGTATGTCATTAATCGATGCGACATCTCTGTCAAAAGTTATGGCGTTGCCAGATGGGTCTGTCGAATATGGGCAACCCTGTATTAACTAAATATAAAGGGTTGAGTGATTCATTCGCAGACTGTCTGACTCATCAACGCCCATACAAAATGACTGAACATTGAAACTTTAAAATAAGTCCATATTTATCTATATAACATAATTCCATTAGCAAAAAATAGAATTTCAAACAGAGACAAGACTATTGATTGGTATGCACATGAGATACCACGTTTTGGTATAGCCCCCATATAACGGTACCCCTCAATATTCGGTATTTCGATAATTTTTGCCACATTTTTCACGGATTTGTCTAAAAAATGGTATTTGCTGGTCATACTGTGTTCCAGCTCCGGTGGCTAAACATTTTTTGTATAGATCTACGTTTTGGTATATCCCCCATATAACGGTATCCGCCGATATTCGGTGTTTTGATGACTTATGCCACATTTGTACATGGATTTGTCTAAAAATTGGTATTTGTAGACCATAATGGGTTCTAGCTCCGGTGGCAGAACATTGAATATTTTGGTCCACGTTTTCCTATAGCGAACATATAACGATACCCACCGATATTCGGTATTTGATAATCCAAGTCATATTGACCCATGAAAATTGTCTATAGAGGTTCCCATTTTTGTATGGCCCCTATATAACGGCATCACCCACTTTATGTTAAAAAAAAAAGAGCTTAACTGCACCATCCAAACGGTCTTACTGGTATTTGTAGTTTAAAGTGGAACACGTTTGAATTCAGATACTTTTTATATAAAAATGTTTTCTTTACCCAATGGTGAAGAGTATAAACTGTTCGGACCGGCCGAACCTAATGTGTTTTTACTTGTTTTAAAGATAGTGTTCGCCATCCTTGCCGATTTCTCAACCTGTTTTTAAAACATGCAATTTTTGAAGGATTTAAAAGTCATCGCCTATGCAAAAGGATTGAAAAAGAACACAGTGATTCAAATATCAACGTACAACAAATTACCATGTTAAATTCTTTATCAACTCTCCTCCTTCTATCTCCCTCTGCTCTCTCTCTCGCGCTCTAACCAATAGAAATCGGAACAAAGCAATTATTTTTGTAACGACAACAGGCAATAATGTCCACTGCCCTAAACAGACATGCAGTGGACAAAAGAAGGACTATTTCGGGGAGAACATTCAACCAACAACTACGAGTACAACGACAATAAAACATCAGACACATATGAAAATTACCTCGGCTGGATACCGTAGTGCCTGCCAAAGCGGCACTGGAGTTTTGTGGGCATAACGTGCTCCCACCAAATCCCAATCTGTGTAGTTCTGGATGTAATGGACCAAATGCAATGGTGTGATTTCCTTGAGGCCATCAATGTGAAAATCAGCTTTGAATCCACTGAGGAAAGTAACATGGTGTCCCCTTTTGTTTTCCCAGAACAAAAAAGGACAGAACATAATGAATGAACACCACCAGGAAAGATACGATGCTGATTATGCACTTACTTTTGATAAGTCCTTTGGCCAATTCCCAAAATGGTATTTATGAGATTTCGTACCACCCATGGTTATCATTAGAATATGTTCGGCATTGCACAGTTTGCAATGAAATTAAAGTCATCATCAAAATCAAATTCATTTTTATTATTTTTTAATTGTTTTATTTAAGTTTATTGATTGAGATTTAAAAAGAAAGGAAGACACGACACTAATCCGACAAGTTGAAACAACAAAAATGGAAATCAAATCACACACGAACTTCCTAAGAGACAACGATAACTTATCGAATCGAACCAATGTTGATGACTGCCTTCGGTACACTTCAATCAAGGGCTATTTATTATTATTTCTGTCACGACACTTAACCGGGCATAGTCGTCTAGGATTAGATGTTACGTGCCTATTTGAGGAAGTATTATTTATAGAAACACATCGACATATGTATTTAAAGTAAATCACAATTTTTAATATCCCCATACGTATGACGCTATAGCAGTGGAAAGTTTAAAAAAAATTTAATTGCAGGATAACTAATCCTCTTTAACTTAACGAAAAGAACAAGATATTTGTGTATTGGTTTGGATCGAAATTTAGGAAATGGGTTTATGGGGAATTCAAGAAAATTATTATTTCATTCATGGTATAAGAATAAAAGGTAACAGCAAGTGCTGTTGTACAAAAGCTTAAAACAACAAGTGACAATTTGTTAGCTGAGAGCATTACAAAATTACCTTCGAAATCAAATATCAATGTAGCCAAAGACAAAGATCAACCAAAGAGAGTGGTCCGATGTATTACCTTTTCACACTTGCTTCAACATAGAAAAAAAAATATTCGAAGTCGAATTTCTTCCATTACCACCCAGGGTCTAAGAACGTTAATTCGATTAGGCACATTTTGGCTGTTGTAATCATTCCAAATTTAAAGGGATCGACCTAAATGAATACCATTTGCCTCATTATTCTATCTTCTTCTAAGAGATGAAAATATTTGTAGGTTGTTTGTAATTTATAGACTGAACAAGTAAAAAGCAGTAAGTTCGGCCGGGCCGACTTTGAATACAATCCACCATTTGGAACGAATTAGAAATTTTCAAAGAAAAAAATTGCATTAAAAATTCTGTTAAAATTACCTAATATCGGAAGGTGCCGACATATAGGGGGGATATACGATATTGTGGACCTATATACACAAATCTATGTCTGGGGGTAAAATACTCACAAGGAACTCCTTGTGTGGATTTTCAGATAAGTCCATTGGAAAATGTGGTTAAAATCATCAAAACCTATATTAATAATTCTCTTTCAAGGGATAATGTACTCACGAGGAACTCTTTGTGTGGATTTTCAGACCATTCAATTGGAAAATGTGGCTAAAATCATAAAAATACCGGATATCGGGGGGTACCGTTATATGGGGGCTATACGATATCGTGGACCTATATAGACAATTCTCCTTTAGGGAATAAAGTGCTCACAAAGAACTCCTAGTGTGGATTTTCAGACCATTCCATTGGAAAATGTGGCTAAAATCATCAAACCTATATAAATAATTCTCTTTCAAGGGATAAAGTACTCACGAGGAACGCCTTGTGTGGATTTTCAGACCATTCCATTGGAAAATGTGTCTAAAATCATAAAAGTGCCGGATATCGGGGGGTACCGTTATATGGGGGCTATTCGATATCGTGGAGCTATATAGACAATTCACTGTCAGGAAGTAAAGTGCTCACAGAGAACTCTTTGTGTGAATTTTCAGACTATTCCATTAGAATATGTGGCTAAAATCATCAAAATACCGAATATCGGGGGGGTACCGTTATATGGGGGCTATACGATATCGTGGACCGATATAGCTCATCTTCGAATTTGACCTGCCTGCAGACAAAAGAGGGATCTGTGCAAAATTTTAGCTTTCTATCTTAATTCGTTTTGACTGTAGCGTGATTACAACAGACGGACAGACGGACGGACAGGTCCGTCAGGTCATTCAGGTCAAGAATATATACACTTGTTGGGTCTAAAATGATTATTTCGATGAGTTATAAACGGAATGACGAACTTAATGTACCCTCCATACTTTTTGGTGGAGGGTATAAAAACTGCTTAACAATATACTACATCATAACCTGAAACTAACATAGGCTATATAATTTTTTTGAAATTCCACTTGGAACTCGAGATATAGCATCAGCATCGGAGATATCTCCATAAAAAATTAGATTTTGTATGCACATATCAATTGAATGGTTATAGATACAGTCTTCAAATTTGAAATGTGTAACGGAATTTGGTACAACAAGGCCAGGCCGAACTTTAAAACCATCCGAACTTTTGAAACCATCTATCTTTGGGTAAACGTGTCAAACGTGTTGCACTTTAAACTAATACTAAGACCGTTGGATAATGCTATTAAACTCTTCAAAAAATCAAGAGTGGGAGAAGCCGTTATATGGGAGCCATATCAAAACGGGAACCTATATCGACAATTTTATACTTCAAGGATTACTATCTAATAAATCTTCTTAACTGCCACATTTGAACACGTTACGACGAAAACGCGGAGCTAGAACCCATTACGAACATCAAAAACCTATTTTCAGACAAATCCGTGGAAAATTGTGGCAAAAATAATCAAAATACCGAATTTTGGGAGAACCGTTATATGGGGCAAATCCGTAGACCTATACATACACTGTTCCGCCACCAGAATTATAATCCATTATGAAATACAAATACCAATTTTTAGACAAGTCCGTGGAAAAGTGTGACAAAATTATCAAAATACCGAATATCGGAAGGTACCGTTATATGGGGGTAGATCGATATATTTCAGTTTCAATTCCAACCATCCTAGACGCAATGCACGTTGTTCTGCCAAATTTTTAAGCTGTACGTCAAATAATGTTGGCTGTATCGTGACTTCAACAAACAACAAGAGAGACGGGACATCGTTGAAATCATAAAATACCGAATCTAGTAATGTGCCATTGTATTCTCTTGGATATCGCCAATATAACGTCAACTCCCTACATACGAAAATTTAAACAATTCCGGTGATAATGCCGCTAATATCCCCAAAATACCGAATGTAGGGAGGTATCGTTATATGGAGGCTATGTATTGGCAGTTATGTGTCACAGACGGAACTTCAAATACGGGATTCATACAATTCCGGTGAGTAATGTCGCTAAAATCACGAATACCGTTATGAAAGCTGTACGAAGACGTGGACCTGCAAAGGCTTCGCTTCACTTCAAATTCCAAATATGAAACACTTTAACAACATGAAAGTGTGACACAAATCACCAACATACCGAATATGTGGAGGTATAGTTATATAGGGGCTATACAGTTCAATGCAAGCATGTTTATACCCTACAACACTATGTGTTGGGGGTATTATAAGTTTTGATTGGGCCAGAATTTATGTAACACCTCGAAACATTGGTTTCCCATATAGGAAGTATATATGGATCTTCCTAGATCGCCGAGCTGAGTCGATCTAGCTATGTATGTCCGTCCGTCCGTCTGTCCATGTTAATTTGTAAACACGCTACAGGTCGCAATTATGGCCCGATCCTTACGAAATTTTGCATGGGGATAAGATGAGGGTCAGAATAGAGGCCTACTCTTTTTGGAGATGATCGCCATATATTTAGGGGTTGAAATGAACCAAAAACTGCAAAATTGTCAGCCGGTCGTAATTATTGCCCGATCCTCACGCATATTTAATGGGGGTTACCGGACTTGCAAAGCCAAGCATTTTGGAATGACCATCCAAAAATATTCAATGTGTGAAATAGTTTGCTAACTTTTGTAGACAAAATACAAAAATGTCCATTCCAGTGACTTAGGAGAATTCACAAATACAGGAAAGAACGCACTTCTGACTATTCGTTAACGCTGATTTCGTTGAAGAATGTAGTCAAATGTCTGTATCTCATATAGATGCATTTTAGTCACAACAACCACTAATAAATGTTAATCTTTTGCCAATTCAGAGAAGATTATAGGTCTTGCGAAATATTGGTTCCAGATCATAGGAAGACCATTTACGTGCAACACTACCAATAAATTGGAAATGAGCAAATTAGTTTAAGTTGCTATTATTCGAAAATTAGAGAACGAAAACCTGATGGTTTTTCTTTTATTATTTGTCACAATATCTTGTGAAATTCTTTCGAGTATCTCCACTTATACAACCTGTATCGTTTATTATGAGTGTTGGTAGGTGTATTCAAGGTGTCGGCCCCGCTCGGACTGTAAGACTTTGTCTTACTGTTTTTATATCGGGTTAAAAATTTTGATTAAAACATCTGTAGGCAAAGTTATCTTGGGACCATACAAGGGAACGTGGACCTATGGACTATGTTTTCAACTAACCAAAAGTCCTGGAGACCTTACACACATTTGAGTAAAATTCGTTTAAAAGCTACTTCATTTCGTTCGGAATCTGAAGTGGAAGACGGTACGGACATGCCTAAATTGACATATGAATTTTATGCTGTATCAAGATTAATATATCCTTTGTGGAGTCTATAGAAGTATATGTCGAGATGTTACAAACAACGGTGGAGGGTATAAAAACGCGTTAGGTTTGGCCGGGTCTAACTTTAAATTGTCTCCACCATGAGATAAAAAAAAAAATCTTTAAAATAAAGAACCGGGATTGAGTATTGAGTTTTGCTAGTAAAATCACTTGGTAAAAAGTTTTAATGCTAATGCCGTAAAGTCAATGTTACCGGTTCTCTGCTGAGTGATCTTCATCAATTGCGAGTTTCAAAATAAAATTAAAATCTGTAAAAAGAAAAAATGTGGCTAAAATCACCAAAATACCAAATACTCGGAGGTACCGCCTTAGATCGATAATGAAAACAATTTGTATTTTCCAGCAGTCCAGAATTCAGAATCCATTAAAACTCTACAAACCGAATTTTAAATGATTCCGCTGAAAATATGGCTAGTTCATCAGAATACCGAACGTTGGGGGCTTTAGCAAAACGTGGCCTATACAGTGTGAGATAAAAAAAACTGCAGAAAGTCAAACGCCATAATTGTTATATATTTTTTTTAATTTATTGAATGAAAGCAAAATATATCGGAAATAGCATCAAATTTCAGAATAAGTTTAGATTTTTTCGAATTGGTCACCTTTGGCACGAAATATGGCCTCCAACGGCCAATGAACTCGTCAAACGCTGGCCCCGAACGTTACTCTGCGGTATTTTGGTCTAATCCAGGAGAAGCGCTAGCATGTGGTGATCGACACTTTGGTATTCCAAAATACTCCAGACACTATCGTCCAACGGATTCGTATCCCAGGAGATTGTTGGCCATTGTGCGCTGGAAATGAAGCGAGGAACCTCATTTTGTAACAATTCTGGGGTGGCGCGTGCTGAGTGCGATGGTGCTGAGTCCTGTTGGCTTTATTTCACCTTCCAGAATATTTTCGCGATAATATTCGGCATTTATTCTGATGCCACGTTCGATTAATACAAGCGGAGAGCAACCATCGGTTGTTATGGCGGCCCACACCATCACCATGGCCGGTGCTTGAGTTCTGGTGATCAACCGAAGGTGCAAAATTTCAGCTGACCTCTTTGGCAAGTAAACACGATCATTTTGTTTGCTTACAAACTACTGGATAACGAATGTTTGCTCATTGGAGAAAACCAAATTCGGCAGTTCACCACTTTCGGCCACGCGAAGCAACCCTTTAGCTCTTTTGAGTCTATTTTCTTTCAGTTGCGGTGTAAGTTCTAGCACTTTTTGGAATTTCAATGGCTTTAACCCGAGTTATTTTTCAATATTTTCTGAATGGAATATTGCGATATGTTCAGTTCACGAGCCATCACGAATAACTTTTTTTCTGGAAAATTCTCACCAAAATGTTTTTTTTTTCGCTTGTAAACAATATAATGAGCTGTCGCTGGAATAATTTTAACAGTTATCGGACGAGTGGCTAAGAACTAAATCTACTTAGATTTTACGCTAAAATGAGTATTTCGAGGAGTAACAATCGGAATGACAAAGTTAATATACCTTCCATAGTATGGTGGAGGGTATAAAAACTTCTTGTCGAATTAGAATCTCATATTATTATTAAATGGTCATGAAACGATACTATATTTTCCAATACCAACCTACCCCAATAAACGAAAGTAAATCCCCAGCCAAATAAATCCAAATATCCATAGCTGCATTGTTTTTGGTGTGGTGTGTCATACCAACAAAAATAAAAAATATGTATGTACAGCTCCTTAGACGATTACTACCGCTACGTGTTCCAATTATTCTATTTCTCCTTTTTCTGTAGGATTAAATTACAATTTTTAATAAAACTAAAATGAAAATAATCACACGCAATGCTCAGGGGGGTCATTATACTTCGTTAGATATTTGTCGGTGTGGTGATTCCAATGATGTTCGTTACTTATGTCGAAGGGCGTTTTAATTTTAATTTCTATATTTCCCAGTCACGTTCATTCACGTTATTCGATTTTAGATTTAAATTGTATGTTACAGGTGGCCTAATCTAATTTCAAATCTGTTTGTAATAATAAAATGTATTTTGAATTACACGATTTAATAATAGACACATTCGGTGACAAATAATTTCATGGTGATAATTTGATTTGAAGAAGTGGGAAGAGAAAGTTATGACCTTCGATTTTTTAGATTATGATTTGAAATAAGGGGTTATTTATTTTTTTCTTTCGATAAAAGCTATTTACACTTTAAATTGATTTCCCCATTATAGGATAAAAGAGATTTTTATTGGTCTACTATTATTAATTGTAATTAATGTACTACAAACTTAGGTTATTTATAAATACATTATATTACTCATTTAATTTGTGGTAACCAATTGTTTGGTGTATGTTGGTATGCGTGGATGTAATTTAAATATACTTTGGCGGCTATTTGAAGGGGATGTAGATGGTCCACTGATGTCATGTGGAGGTACCTGTCGCATTCTCAGGGCAGGCGTCTGGCAGGTCTGGATGTGCTTCCACTGCGTAGCACTAGTATTCGCAGACCTCACTGGAGCCGCATAGCTGACCACAGACCGACCTATCGCGTTATAAGAGTTTCAACAAGGTTTCCTTGTCCACACCCAAGTGCTGCGCGGCTATGCCTTGGTCGGTCGTTTCCTACTTTTAATTTGTTGCAGCAGAGCTAGCTGTGGCTTGCGCGGACGACTTGAACATGCTGTCGAATGTGACCCCTAGAATCTTGGCGTAGTTCGTGGTCGGTATTAATTTCCCCTCGACCTGCACATTCAGCTGTTCTCACTCCGCAGACCATGTGGTAAATAGTGTGGCCGTTGAATTTCGTGGCGGATAGTCTCATATTCCTCGCGTGGAGAGTATGCGGCAAGCTCCGCGAGATAGA